>NW_028176428.1:0-1000 GCF_949987555.1 Borostomias antarcticus
TAATGGACTCTACAGGCCTCAGTAAAAGCCTTTTAAAGGAATCTCCATGCACTCTTGTTTTGCCATCAGCCTCTCACGCGCTCACACACACACACACACACACACACACACACACACACACACACACACACACACATGGCACACCACCCTGTCTTGCCAAGTTGCTGTCATTATCGCTGTGACTTGGGTTACCATGAGAACAGTGGCATTATTATTCTCTGTTAGACAGCTGGAAGGGATGAAGACACTGAGGAGATGCTCCCTGATCTCTGCTTTGCCTACCCACTCCCAGAAGCAAGCGCTTGTGTCGGCTTCTCCAACATCTGCAGGACGTATGTGCGCTTGTTTGAAAGGAGCTGCTCCCCCTTCTCCCTCCCCTATCCTCCTCCTCCTCCTCCTCTCCAGGAGTTGGAAGGGATTCTTTCATGGGGATGAGGTTGTGCATACCAGTGGGGATTCACAAACATCCAAGCCAGAGAGAGAGAGTGTGTGTGTGTGTGTGTGTGTGCGTGGTGTGTGTGCACATGTACGTCTGTGTGTATAGAAGACTCTTTGCAGGCATGGGAAAAGCCATTAGGTGAATACTGTGCCTGTGCAGCACAGAGCCAAAGAGGGGCTGAACTCTGACCCCTGACTCTGTCTTCCCTGCCTCAAGGTCCTGTGGAAGATACCAACACAGCTTCAGCTCATGAAGCAAACATTTCTCTCTCTCTCTCTCCCCCCCCCTCTCTCTCCCTCTTTGCCTTTCTATCTGGCTGTCTGTCTATCTCTGTCTCCCTCTCTGTCTCTGTCGGTCTCTCTCTCTCCCTCCCTCTCTGTCTCTGTCGGTCTCTCTCTGTCTGTGTCTTTCCCTGTCTCTCTCTCCCCCACCATTTCTCGACTGTTAATTAGCTTAGAAAATGGAAAGTTCTCTGTGGTGGAGACTGAGGCTCTGTGGTCGCTGGTGACGGAGAGAAGCGAAGGAGAAACCCCCATGTTAAGGGACGTCTGCTTTCTTTCT
>NW_028176426.1:0-5000 GCF_949987555.1 Borostomias antarcticus
TCCCTCTCTCTCTCTCTCTCTCTCTCCGTCTCTCTCTCTCTGTCTCTGTCTCCATCTCTCTCTCTCTCTCCCTCTCTCTCTCTCTCTCTCTCTCTCCCTCTCTCTCTCTCTCTCTCTGTGTCCATCTCTTCCTCACTATATCTTTTTTTTCCAGACCAACTGCCGAAAACACATTTTCTGAACCCATTACAGTGGACAGAAGAGAAAGATTAAGATCTTGCAAGGTTGCTTGACTGGGAAGGGGGGGGTTGGGGGGGGAGTCGAGGCCTTCAAAAGCTGTCTGACAAGATTGTGGAAAAATGTACTTTCTGGAGACGAGGGAAGTTGTGAAAAGCTTTGACACGCTTGGTCTTGCTGCAGGTGTGCTCAGCTGTTAGAGGCTTTTACACACAGAATGAAACACGCTGGGCACAGTAGGAAGGAAGGATGGAGACGAGACGAGAGGAGAGGAGAGGAGAGGAGAGGAGAGGAGAGGAGAGGAGAGGAGAGGAGAGGAGAGGAGAGGAGAGGAGAGGAGAGGAGAGGAGAGGAGAGGAGAAGAGAAGAGGAGAAGAGAAGAGAAGAGAAGAGAAGAGGAGGATAAGAGAAATCAGAATAAATAAAAAAACACAGATAATCAAACAGACAAACAAATCACAGACTCAGTACCAATAAGCTACAATATAAAGCATTTAGGATGGGATAGCATCTCTGATATATGATATGATTCTCTAGGGTCTAACAGTGATCACTCTGATCGAGTCTCCATTCAGTGATATACAGCTGAAACCCAGGGATGACAGGGATGAGGATGAGGAGGGTGTCCTAGTGCTCATGTGAGAAGCTGTGCATCGGTTGGCGGAGAAGTAACCAGCGGGATGCTCTCTCACACAAGCACGCACGCACGCACGCACGCGCGGGCGTTGGTTGAGGTGAGGCGGTATTAGGGAGGTGTGGTCGAGCTGTAATAAGCAGGCTTTGGGAGGAAGGAGGCGCAGCAGGGGTGTCACATTCACACACAGACCCAAGCGAGGGGTGCAGTTCGCCAGGACCGCCCCGGGAACAGCTCTGGAGAAACGCCAAGTCGGAGGAATGGATACAGTGTAAACAACAACAACAACAACGACAACGACAACAACAAAAGTGAGCAACACAAACGTAAACGAGGGTCTCCATAGTGTTGTCGGGTGGCGGTTCGTCGACCCGGTCCGTGACCCCGTGACCTCCGACCCCTCAGACCATGAAGCGGTGCTCCTTGCCGTCGTGCGCCATGAGGATGACGTTGCGGTTGGACGTCCAGATGAGGCGCGCCAGCCGCAGGGCATTCTGGGAGCCGGGGGAGGCGGGCTGGACAGGCGGCACCTGGTAGGTCTTGATGCAGCGCAGCTGGGGGGCGGAGTTTAGCATCCCGATACTGCCCAGGAGAGAGGTGTTCATCTGGGGGGGAGGGGGAGTGGGGAGGACAGGGGGAGGGAGGGAGGGGGGAGGACGGGGGGGTTAGAGCCAGGCTAGACACCAGCAGCCCTGCACTGTCTCTGAGGAAGTGTAGCTGAGAGGAGCTATTATTATTTGGCACCGACCTCAACGCCCCCCCCCCCCCCCCCCCCATCCCAAATCCCCATCCCCCAGACCCAGCCCAGTGTCTGTGTGAGCATGTGTGTGTCTGTGTGTGCGTGTGTGTCTGTGTGCGCATGTGTGTCTGTGTGTGTCTGTGTGCGCGTGTGTGTCTGTGTGTGTCTGTGTGCGCGTGTGTCTGTGTGTGTGTGTGTGTGTGTGTGCGTGCGGGTGTGCGCGTGTGTGTGTGTGTGCATGTGTGTCTGCGGGTGGGATCGGCAGACAGTCTGCAAACTCATTACCACGGGAGACGGTCGGCCGGCACTGCACTAGCGGTTTACGCTTACAGTAATGTCATTAGCCTCTGTGTGTGTGTGTGTGTGTGGAGGTAGACCTGGGAGGAGGGGGGGAAGGGGGGGGGGGCGGTGGCGTCCCTCCTCCCCCAGATGCATGCTGGGAAGGGTGCCGCACTGTAGGAGACGGTGCTGGAGCCACAGCTGATAGACGCCCACCACTCCATTAACCTCAGCGGGGAGGTTCCTCCATGTCCGGGATCAAACCGCTGCGTGTGTGTGTGTGTGTGTGTGTGTGTTCTCACCTGCCAGAAGGAGATGTGACTGTCTGCGTTGGAGTAGGTGGCCAGGTAGCGGCCGTCAGGGGCGAACGACACAGCGGTGATGGGACCCCTGTGACCATGGATGTTCTGTTACAGAGAGAGAGAGAGAGAGAGAGAGAGAGAGAGAGAGAGAGAGAGAGAGGGAGGGAGAGAGAAGAGAGAGGCAGACAGACACGGGAGGGAAAGAGAGAAATAGAGAGACAGTGAGAGAGAGATGAGAGAGAGTGGAGAGGAGAGGACAGGAGAGAGAGAGGAAGAGAGGAGAGAGGAGAGAGAGAGGGAGAGAGGAGAGGAGAGGAGAGGAGAGGAGAGGAGAGGAGAGGAGAGGAGAGGAGAGGAGAGGAGAGGAGAGGAGAGGAGAGGAGAGGAGAGGAGAGGAGAGAGAGAGGGAGAGAGGAGAGAGAGGAGAGAGAGAGAGAGAGAGAGAGAAAGCAGAGTTAGATGGTAAAGAACCACAGCAGACCGCAGTGCGCTTTCCGAGACCCACACAGCGTCACGCCGTTCAGGGCGGGCTGGGCTGGTCTGGAGACCACGCCATGGACTTCCTGCTTCCCAGAGTGGGCCGTCTCAATCCATGGACAGCACTGTACACCTCGGCCAATCAGCCCCTGGGACCAGCGGTCTTTAATCTTAAGAGCCTTTCACAGCTATGCCCTCAGTGACAGCGTGTGTTGATAACAGCCATGTGTCGGCTCTTCCTGGAACGGGCCAGACGCACACCGACGAGTCATAAATCATGCATGGCATGCTGGGAAACGTCCAGATGAACGGTCAGAACTGCTCAGATAGACACCGCTAACATGAGGGGCGAGGAAGGACAACCCCTTCCACCAAACAAACAAACAAACAAACAAACAAACAAACACTTAAATAAACATGACTAATTCTTCTAACATTATTAAAATGAATTATTTATGATATTAAACTAGGGACTGTGTAAGTGCAGAAAAGCGACTTCAACGAGATGAACGATCTCACACACACACACACACGCACACACAAAAGGTACATTTACAGTGCATGCACACACACACAGACATGCACACACACTCACACACACAAACTGCTTTTGTAAACACGCCGTATGAACAGAGTGTAGGTGGAGCTGAAGTAGCAAAGACAGCCAGCTGGTTGAGGAGTAAAATCAATATGAAACGGAGACAGGTTTGCTTCACCTCCTAGCTGGGTTATAAAACAACCAGGGGGGTAACTGAACTTTCCCAGCATGCAGTGCGCACCCTCTACGCCCAGAACCCTCGAGATTCGGGTTCAAAAACAGGTTATGGTAAAGACACCTGTATATTGACAATGCAAAGCAAGAGCGTGAATTTCATATACCGAGATTCGATTTCATATACCAGGATTCAAGAGGAGATTACGTTGTGTATACTGTCAGTCTGCCTGTCTGACACACATGCGCGTGCGCGCGCACACACGCACACACACACACACACACACACACACACACACACACACACACACACACACACACACACACGCTCTCGGTGTGGACTGACCTTGAGCAATGATTGGCGTATAGCCAGTATACTGAAGGATCTGTAAGTAATAGGGCAGTCAAAAAAAAAAAAAAGGTCGAAAAAAATTCGAATATATTTTTTAAAAAGAAGTTCGAACCTAAATTTGAGAGTTCAAATATTGTAATATTAATACACTTGTAGGTTATTGAATAAGTAGGCTAAACATTTATAGGCTACAATTTATTTACGGGCAATAATCCAATAATCCAGACCCAGCACCTTATCGAAAGATGAAAGTTACCACCTCAGCGAGGGGTAACAGTGTTCACAGTACAATATTACAGTCAAGGGTTATTTTATTAGGCTATTATATTCATGACAAATCTTTTTTTTAAACATAAATTCGAATATCTTTCGAACTCTTCTAAATTAATTTGCATATATTTGAACTCAATTTCATGGCACTTTTGAAAGCCCTAGTAAGTAAGTAAAGTTTATTTATTTATCTGTGCGGCTTATGTTGTCATGTGTTTCATCTCTTGATCACACCCCCCCCCCCTACGGATGGGCTGGCCCGCCCTAGGCTCCGCCCCTGACCCGCGACCGACCCAGGGAATCACAGCTCCTTAGTCCGGGGCTGTTCCCTTTCACCCTCCCCTGGATGACAGTTTTGGAGTAGGCGGGCTCTAGATACCTTTTCTAAGGCGATGTACCGGTTTAAGCCGATAAGTCTGAGGCGGCTGATCCAGGATCAGGTCTTAAAGATGGACTCTATCACCACCACTAGCAGTCTGGCAGAGAGCTGCTGATCCAGGATCAGGTCTTAGACTCTCCAAGCGCAGCAGGACCAGTAGGTAAAAACCAGCCTCTTTTCTCTTGTCCCGTGAGTGGACAGATGTGGGCCCCGGCGGGGCGCCTCTGCCCCCACAAAGCCCCCAGGCTCACAGTCCCGAGAGGGGACCGGGGGAACGGAGACGGCCCGGTCGTTGTGAGGGCCCCCCTCTCTCTCTCTCTGCTGCTGACAGCCCTGGGCTAGAGGGACTCACGCTGCGGCCGGCAGGCCCCCGAGAGCCTGTCGGAGACGACAGCCCTTCAGCAGTCCGGCCCCGGCGGACCAGACCAACTAGGGAGAGAGGGGGGGCTCCTCCTGGATGTAATAGCGCCGCGCCATGGGAGACTGGCGAGTGCTCAGAGAGGCACTTCGGTCCCAGATGGGCCGCTAATCTCCTCAGTGTGTGTGTGTGTGTGTGTGAGAGGGTATGTGTGTGTTTGTTTGAATTAGCTCTGTGTGTGTGTGTGTGTGTGTGTGTGTGTGTGTGTGTGTTTGTTTGAATCAGCTTTGTGGCTGTGTGTGTGTGTGTGTGTGTGTGTGT
>NW_028176426.1:7500-30000 GCF_949987555.1 Borostomias antarcticus
TCTCTCTCTCTCTCTCGGTGTGGACTGGCCGCATTGTGAAATGGGTCTGCTCCTCACTGTGGGGGCCCTCAGAATAGTGGAGCGTTGCGAAGCTGCAGCAGAATCAATGATGGTCCTGGACCATAAACCTGAGAGTGAGGGAGCTGAGAACCACAGAGCACCAGCAGAGAGACCAGCAGAGAGACCACACTCACGCTGCTACTGACCACAGAGAGACAATACTCACGCTGCTACTGACCACAGAGAGACCACACTCACGCTGCTACTGACCACAGAGAGACAATACTCACGCTGCTACTGACCACAGAGAGACCACACTCACGCTGCTACTGACCACAGAGAGACAATACTCACGCTGCTACTGACCACAGAGAGACCACACTCACGCTGCTACTGACCACAGAGAGACCACACTCACGCTGCTACTGACCACAGAGAGACCACACTCACTCTGCTACTGACCACAGAGAGACCACACTCACGCTGCTACTGACCACAGAGAGACCACACTCACTCTGCTACTGACCACAGAGAGACCACACTCACGCTGCTACTGACCACAGAGAGACCACACTCACTCTGCTACTGACCACTCACTGGAACCAGCAGAGAGACCACACTCACGCTGCTACTGACCCAGAGAGACCACACTCACGCTGATACTGACCACTCACTGGAACCAGCCTCTACACTCCATTTGATTTGACTCATCAATAATTCTATCAAATAATATTCAATGAAATAAGATTAAATATTATATATATATATATATATATATATACTGTAGATAGCACAGCAGATTATGAAATGTAAAAAAAAAAATACAGAGAGAGGGAGAGATAGAGAGAGATAGAGAGAGAGAGCGAGAGAGAGATAGAGATAGAGAGAGAGAGAGAGAGAGAGAGAGAGAGAGAGAGGGAGAGAGAGAGAGAGAGACTCAGAGACTCCTCAGCGCATAGTAATCAATACACCATAATCCTGGAAGAAAACAGCCAGAAAGTTGGCAATAATACACATTCAGCCTCAGCTCCCACACAATCTTGGAGTGTGTGTATGTGTGTGTGAACTGTGAACGTGTGTGTGCTAGTGAGTGATTGAGTTTGTGTGTATGTGTGTTTGTATGTGTGTGTGTGTGCATAATGTGTGTGCGCTTGTGTGTGTGTGTGTATATCTGTGTGTGTGTGTGTGTGTGCGTATCTGTGTGTGTGTATGTGTGTGCGTGATAAAGTGCTGGGCGGTTTTACCCCTACCCTGTGAGTGGTCTGTCTGCCATCTGCAAAAGAGTTTGTCCACAGAGACACTATAGTCTGATCTGAGCCTTTAAAACAACCAGATAAACCCCTTCAGTCTGGGTGTGTGTGTGTACAGTATGTAGTTACTGTATGTAACAAAAAGGAATACTCAGTGTGTGTGTGTGTGTGTGTGTGACACTAAGGACTAGTGTGTATGCGTGTGTGTGTGTGTATGTGTGTGTAACACTAAGGAATAGTGTGTATGTGTGTGTGTGTGTGTGTGTGTGTGCATGAGTGTGCAATGAACCTAAAGTAAAAAAGCCTGAATATTCGACTCAGTGCGTGAGGCCAGACTGTCCTCTACCATTGATTCCCGTCACCTATAAAACCAGCTTTTGGGGAAACGTATAATCTCCCCGTCTGTCGGCGAGCCGCGTTCCTCCTCTTTTCTGCTCGCGTGCCTTTTCCTCTTCAATTATTTATCTGCTTTCTGACGGGGCCTCCCAGCGTATTGACGTTCTGCGCATCGCCGGCCGGTCGCTTAAATCCGTCTAGCGGGCGTTTCGCTAAAAACGTGTTGGTTGTGATTCGGCAGGGCTATCTCCTGTTCTCGTGTGAGCGTGACTACCAGCAGACCGCCGCAGGCCAACGCTGTGTTCCAGACCCCCGCCCCGACCTGAACGCTTTAATGGTCGTTCCCAGTGAGCCCCCGTGAGCAGTGGTTACAGAGATAGGGTCCAGCGATGAGCCGATCCTGCTGTGACCTGCCATGCTGGGTATATATACATGCGGGGTATATACATATATACACGCAAAACAAACCAACCTGGTCAGTAATGTCATTCTGGGTATATACAAGCAGAACAAACACACCTGGTCAGTAATGCCATGCTGGGTATATACATGCTGAGTATATACAAGCAGAACAAACCAACCTGGTCAGTAATGTCATTCTGGGTATATACTGTACAAGCAGAACAAACCAACATGGTCAGTAATGCCATGCTGGGTATATACAAGCAGAACAAACCAACATGGTCAGTAATGCCATGCTGGGTATATACAAGCAGAACAAACCAACATGGTCAGTAATGCCATGCTGGGTATATACAAGCAGAACAAACCAACCTAATGGAACCTGAAGGGCTTGAACACCCGGGTGAAACTGTTTTTTTGCTTCCCTCTGGAATATGTAGGGGTGGGTCCTATGCCCCACCCCCCATTGCTCTCTGTAAAGCACATTGTGTTGCCTCTGTGTATGATATGCGCTATACAAATAAAGTTTGATTTGAACACGAGACCAAACGCATGGGTTTTGTTGTGCTTTTAGACGGTCGGCCAGGTAATATAAGGCTAACATATGGAATAAATTCTGGAATATGCCATCCATAAAACAGACATGAAACTAGACTACCTGACATCTCTATATGGGATATGTAGAACGTGCACACGCACGTGCGCATGCACACACACATGCACACGCACACACACACACATCCACCACCCCGTCATCCTACCCCACAGATGTCGCGGCATACACACTATCAAACACAAACACAAAATGTCTGTCGGGGGGGAAAGGATAAAATGTGTAATTGATGCGATTTCGGCGACAGCAACGTAATAAGTCCGCCCTCCAAACACGGAGTTGTGTTTTGAGCTATGATGGTAATTGAGAGTAGATTTCTGCCGGTGATGAGATGACGGTGTGAGATGCTCGGCAGACGGGCGCTCCGCGGTCACCTCAATCCCCTCCGCCATTCCAGGGACAATAACGCCAAGCGCGTGTAACGCAATAAACCTTCCCCCGACGCCATCCGCTAAATTGCCAGGGCTCACCTCACGGACTGCGGGGGATGAGATTAGCCGACGCTCCAGGCTCCCAGACTGGAATAAGCCGCCCTGACAATTAAAGATACAATGAAATGAAAATCTCATCATTTCATTGTTCCCCTCCAGGAAAAAAAAAATCCCATTTCAACGGTCAGCGACGGTGAGGTGAACCAATTTAGAGCGAATAATCCTAAAACGCAGGCCGGCCCGTTAACGGGCGCCGCGGCTGACCTCCGGTACCGTACGGGACGCCTCGCTGGGTGTAGGTTAAAGGTTTTCCAACGCTTGTCTCGCCGCACGCCCACGCCATCAAATATTTATGGCTTGATATATGTTTCCATCAGGATGGCGTGTGTATTTTAAAAAAATACATCATGACTGTGGGCCGGTGGCATCGCACGGGTCATCCTACCCCTCGCAGGTCTGATCAATCTGTCTATCAGGGAGCAGCGAGCCACAGAAAAACCATTTAGGGAGTTTCCCCCCCAAATGATTTCCCAGGGAGTCTGGGGACTGGGGGCGGACTGAGAAGGCTGCTCTCTGCCCCCCCCTCCCGCCCCACCCCACCCTGTGACTGACACCTGCCAGGCATGCTGGGAGCCCATTAGGGAGGGGGGTGGGGGCCTGTCCGGACACGTCTCCATGGATACAGCAGCTCTGACGTGGTATAAAGCACATGGTCAGCCTCTACCTTGATTGCCTGGGTATTGTGGGTAATGGTAAATGGACTGCACTTATATAGCGCTTTTATCCAAAGCGCTTTACAATGGCCTCTCATTCACCCATTTACACACACATTCACACACCGATGGGGGCAGCTACGATCATTGGGCAACCCGCTCTACCACTGAGCCACAACTGCCCCTGGTTTACATTGATGGACCCGATTGACCCCACATTTTATAAGACCATTGTTATGTGCATCCAATCCTAGGTTAGCTATAATTTCAAAACTCATATTATGTGTAGAAATGTTTATCAGTGGGTATTTACTGTAGTTACTGTATGTCGGCCTGTATGCCAAGTTGAGGTGTGACGGAGGTGTATTTTTGTTTTGTTTTTTAAAGATATTTTTTAGGGCATTTCTGCTTTATTGGGATAGGACAGTTGCAGGGCAGACAGGAAAGGTTGGAGAGAGAGAGAGAGAGAGAGAGAGAGAGAGAGAGAGAGAGATAGAGAGAGAGAGAGAGAGAGAGAGAGAGAGAGGGCCAGATTCGAACCCACGCCGCTGCAGTAAGGACTAGCTTTGACATGGTGCACACCCCAACCCAGTGAGCCACCGGGGGCGCCCTCCGTGAGGTGTAGTTGAAAATGATACCGCACCAGGTGACGCAACACGTCAGAGGGACACGCCAGAGGGACATGCCAGGCATCCACTGGGAGACCAGCAGAGTGTGTGTGTGGTTGTCCAGGACGCGAGGATTTTTTTTGTTTACTGCTTCAGCGCAGAGAAGATCAGGGCTGCTTTCTTTTTTTGGGGGGGGCCTTTTCAGCTTTAATGTTATAGGACAGTGTAGAGAGACAGGAAATGTAAGAGAGAGAGAGGGAAGGACATGCGGCACAGGACCAGAGCCGGGAATCGAACCCGGATCCGCCGCGCGAAGGACTAGCCTTCATATGGTGCGCGCCTTACCCGGTGAGCTACCAGGGCGCCCCATAGATCAGGGCTGCTTTCTGACAGGGATTGTGTTGCTACTGACCTTTCAGAATGAACCGCTTTTAACCCAATCCGAACGGACCGAGAGAGAGACCCCGTAGGCACCTCTCTCTCTCTCTCTGTTCCGACCTGTATGGGTTCTTGCGCCGGCTGGGATAGGTACATGCAATCTGTGCTCCGTAGGGGAACGGGGGTCCCTAAATGATGCGATTATCATCCCCCTTTTGACCACGCAGCTGGCCTAGTAATAGGCCGTGTGTTTAGCCGGTCGGACCTGCCGCTGCGGGGTGCGGTTATACCAGGACTAGGGCTGGGTTTAAAAAATCGATTCATCGATTCTGAATCAAACGATTCAGAATCGATTCATGAATCCCAAAATCGATCTTTTATTTAACGAATGAATGAATAAATTAAGGAATGAATAGTTCATTCATTCATTCAATGATTCATTCATTCAGTATCGATACCCAGCCCTAGTATTGATGTGTTGCATAACTTGGCAGTCATGTAATTAAGGTTACAGCAAAAAAACAAAACAGGTTTTAGTAACACTAACCGAATCGATATTGATTCGAATCGAATTGAATCGTGATAATCGATTCCAAACCTTGTGAATCGGAATCGAATCGATTCTTGAAATTCAACTCGATACCCAGCCCTAACCAGGACAACAGCCTCCATTTTTGCGTGTGCTCGCTACGGCTGAGTTCTTAGGGTGGTTTCTGAGGGGAAGTGGCCAGTGCTGTAGCTAGAAGCTAAGGGTTAAGGCTAGTGTCTGGATAGGCCTGAAGCCATCCTGAACAGGACCAGTAATTGGTCCTTAAGGAGCCATGGCTAGGGACCCTGGGAGACAACATGGCCGCCTTAGGAAGTGCTGAGTGGGGCTCTGGGTAATCAATCCGCCCCCCCCAACGCTCAACCACCCTCCTCCTCCACCCTGGGAAACTAGTGTAAGGCTGCCAGAGCAAGGCATTGTGGGAACCCGTTTGGCCAGTCACAGCCAATCATCAATTACATTTATCAGGCTCTTGTACCCCCCCCCCAATACACACACACACACACACACACACACACACACACACACACACACACACACACACACACACACACACACACACACACACACACACACACACACACACACACACACACACACACACACACACACACACACACCCCTCCGAGTTATTTTAGCCTGGGCACATGTCGCATGTTCTACATCAGCTGATCAGCCGCGCTGACGTGCCGAGGGACGACGGCCAATCAATAACAATCATCAGATCTGAGCCCTCCAATGAGAAGAGGGGAGAGAGGGGCGGTGTTCGGAAGTGAATCGTTCTATAGTTTGGTTGAGGATCATGTCTGATTCTGGTTCAGCAGTGTGGTTAAGATCCCAGTAGCCACCCTCCTCATCCACTAAACACTCTTCAGTCTGGGAGGGGGGGTCAAAGGGCCCCCATTGAGGCATGACGTCTGGTGTCAGGTTATGACTGGTGTCAGGTTATGACTGGTGTCAGGTTATGACTGGTGTCAGGTTATGACTGGTGTCAGGTTATGACTGGTGGCAGGTTATGACTGGTGGCAGGTTATGACTGGTGTCAGGTTATGACTGGTGGCAGGTTATGACTGGTGGCAGGTTATGACTGGTGGCAGGTTATGACTGGTGGCAGGTGATGACTGGTGGCAGGTTATGACTGGTGGCAGGTTATGACTGGTGTCAGGTTATGACTGGTGGCAGGTTATGACTGGTGGCAGGTGATGACTGGTGTCAGGTTATGACTGGTGGCAGGTGATGACTGGTGGCAGGTTATGACTGGTGGCAGGTGATGACTGGTGGAAGGTGATGACTGGTGGCAGGTTATGACTGGTGGCAGGTGATGACTGGTGGCAGGTTATGACTGGTGGCAGGTTATGACTGGTGGCAGGTGATGACTGGTGGCAGGTTATGACTGGTGGCAGGTTATGACTGGTGGCAGGTTATGACTGCTGTTTTTTCTGGGCAGAGGTTCAAAGTTAGACAGCCAATTAGATGAGAAGTGATGAGAAGGGAGGTGGAGGCAGGGTGGAGGTGTTGCACACACACACACACACACACACACTCACACACACACACACACACACACACACGCACGCACGCACGCACGCACACACACACACACGGGCATACACATGCGTGCGCATATGCACGCACACACACACACACACACACACACACACACACACACACACACACACACACACACACCCTCTGTCATTCATGCTTTTTTTTATTGAAGCTGCTTTATCATCCACCCACGACTCGTCAGCCATTAAAACTAATTTACCAGCGTGACTCATACGGTTACCAGGGAAGAAAGCACTTATCCGTCTACATATTCACACTATTAAAAGATGCTCCTGTGGTTCATTTTGAAGAACGCCACCTGCTGCTACGCCCTAATTGAGCACGCCAGCCCCACCTTGCATAATTAAAACCTTTAAGGGTGAGCGATCGAGAAAAAGAAAAAAAAAAAGGAAAAAGAAAAAAAGAAAGTTGAGTTTGCTGGATTATTTGTAGAAAAGCTGCAGGATAGCAGCGCGATTGAGATTAATTTGGTCACGTGGGGTGGAGCTGAGCCGTGGCGTCCCACAGACAGACAGACACACAACAGACAGACACACACACAACAGACAGACAGACAGACAGACAGACAGACAGACAGACAGACAGACAGACAGACAGACAGACAGACAGACAGACAGACAGACACACACACACACAAGACAGACAGACAGACAGACACACGACAGACAGACACACGACAGACAGACAGACAGACAGACAGACAGACAGACACCAGACAGACGGTCATCAGCTCAGCCTGGCCTGTCGCTTTAACACTGACCCGCAGGTGTGGATGGACAGCAGGGAGCCTCACCTCCCTACCGCACCCCCGATACCAGCCACACGGCCTGAGAGGGAGGGAGGGAGGGAGAGAGAGAGAGAGAGGGAGAGAGAGGGAGGCAGAGGCCTGGGAGGGAGGGAGGGAGGGAGGGAGGGAGGGAGGGAGGGAGGGAGGGAGGGAGAGAGAGAGAGGGAGGGAGGGAGGGAGGGAGGGAGGGAGGGAGGGAGGGAGGGAGAGAGAGGGAGGGTGGGAGGGAGAGAGAGAGAGTGAGGGAGGGAGGGAGGGAGGGAGAGAGAGGGAGGGAGGGAGGGAGGGAGGGAGGGAGGGAGAGGGAGGGAGGAGATCCGCCTTTAAGATACAGGAGGATGAGACAGGAGTGGGAACCCTTGTGAGTGGAGCTGTGGCACTCTGGGGGCCCAATTAGACGGGGCGCGATATCAGCCTGGCCCACAAGCCTCTGCCCGGTCTCTCTCTCTCTCTCTCTCTCTCTCTCTCTTACTCTCTCTCTCTCTCTCTCTCTCCCTCCCTCCCTCCCTCCCTCTCTCCCTCTCTCCCTCCCTCCCTCCCTCCCTCTCTCCATCTACTAGCGCGTGTGATCAAATATAGCATCGTGGCTAACGGGAGAGCCGGGTTCATCTTTCAACATGGCCGCCTCACTTCATCAGGAGCGTATGAACAGACGCTGGGTGGATCAGCCCGTC
The DNA here is from genome assembly GCF_949987555.1 of Borostomias antarcticus. Taxonomy (NCBI): domain Eukaryota; kingdom Metazoa; phylum Chordata; class Actinopteri; order Stomiiformes; family Stomiidae; genus Borostomias; species Borostomias antarcticus. Next base: position 15,809 of record NW_028176426.1, read on the forward strand.
TGGGAAGCCCTCAGAGCGTGGACAATATGACTGGGTAATCAAATGTGGGAGAAAAGTCAATAGTTACTGGCAGGCAGGCGCGCTCAGAGAGCGGCCCGGAGATCTTGGGACGCACGCACACACACACACACACACACACACACACACACACACACACACACACACACACACACACACACACACACACACACACAAAGATACAGTATATACAGTATACACACATACTGTATATATACACACATTCACTCACACGCACACACACAGACATACACAGACACAAACACACTGACACAAAGATGCACGCGTATATACACACAATCACTCTCTCTCTCTCTCTCACACACGCACGCACACACACACACAAAGACACACATGCGCACGCTCACACTCACAGAGGCATCAGCGTGGATATAAGGAGTGAGGTGGGGGCCGGGGGTGGTGTGGGGGGGGTCGGTGACCATGCAGTTTTTTTTTGTTCATTAGTAAATGCAGTTGAGTGTTAAAGGAGCTTGGTGTTGTGCAGCTGACATGGTGCAGTTCACAGGAGCAGATCAAAGCTGTGGCAGATGGTCCTTCAGGCCGTCACAGGGAGAGAGGAGGGGAGGGGGGGGAGAGAGAGACAGGTCCACCTGGTCTCTCTCAGCACTGCCACCCAGCAGTGAGTCCCCCGGGAACCCAGTGGCCTGGGCCAAGCTAGGACACACACGCACGCACACGCACACGCACACACACACACACTAACCGAGAATCACTCACAACGGTAGCCAACGGCTGCAGAGAAACATCTCCAGTACTGTATGTGCCCACTGCAAAACACACATGCACAGAACTCAGGGACCATCAGCTAGGGGCCCCCGGGCCAAACCTGGCCCCCAAAAGCTTCCCATCAGGCCCTCAGAAGTATTTAGAATATCTAAGAAAAATAATATTCCTATATTGAAGCAACACAACAACAGTTCAGATCGAAATAATGTTATTAGGAACGATTTACCGTTCCCAAATATGTGCTTTTGACAGTGGGTTCTAAAGATCTTATTATTAGCATGTAGCCTAGTCTACACAATGCAAGAAATTAAGGCATGCTCACTCGCAAAGCTGTGCTCGTTTCGCAGGTTGTGAATAGCGCTAGAATGACTTGTGCAGAAGCCTATCTTCACGCAAGAATATGGACAAACTCATAGCTCTCATTTAACATTTTGTTTGATTTTATTTTTCACACGCACAATGACGGGAGGCTAAATGTTGCGTTCAAGAGTTTTTAGAGTGCATAGAACGGAACAGGTTCACAGCGGCTTCTAATCAGACCATGTCAATGACAGACCAGCTGGAACCCTGAGCACTGAACGCAGACCAGAGTCATTTCGGCAGAACAGGGTGGCGAGAGCAGGTAGCGAAAGCAATTGCCAGCATGATTAAAAGAAAAAGATTGCTTTAACAAGACGAGGAATGACGAGGAGAACTGGGAATCGGAGAGGGAGGTGGAGATTTGAGGAGGCTACGGAGCTGGTGGTAGTATGCTGGCCAGTGGTTTAAAGTCGCACTGAAATGAAAAAAGCATTCTGTCCCATTTTGGTTCACATAATTGGTCATAGTGTTCACCTATTCAACGATGTATGCCAAAAAAAATACAAAATTCTACTTTTGTTGTAATCTTATATCAAAGTATATAATTTCTTACTTCCTGGAAAACGGTAGGTCACGTGCAATGACGACAACAGGTACCTTAGATTTTAGGCCAATAATCTCACGACATCCACCCGTCAATCAACGCTATCCTTCTATCGAATCTGTCTAAAGTTCTTAAAACCCGTCCACTTGTCAATGTTCCAGTCAAATTCCTCTAAACGCATGTCCCACCCTCATAGCTTGTTTGCGTCAGAAATACGTCAAACTAGGGAAGTTAGATGATCTCAAACGTCCGTTTCAGTGCGACTTTAATGCTTTTCGCTGTCATTTTGTCATAATTATCGCGTTACTGTAAGCCCCACAACTAACCAAGTGGGCGCAATAATTCCCATTGTTGTGAGCATGATTTGCTCTTCGCAGAATCCGTGCGCATGCACACATATAAGCTGTGTTCCGGAACCACCTGATTTACAAATTAAATTAAAGCACTGGGGTGCAGTATAGGTCTTAGGAGTCTGTTCACACCAGTGTTGGGAAAGTTATTGAAAATTAATAATTAGTTATTTTCACAAGAAAGTGAAAATATTAATAATATGTTTAAAAAAAATATATGATTTGAAAGTCTGGCCCCCACAGTGTCTGCTGGGAAAAACTGGCCCTAGGACAAATGTAGTTGATGACCTCTGCTCTGGTGTGTGTTGGTACATGTCCTCTGTGACGCTAACAGTCGGATATCTGTCACCGTTTGTGTACTTCCTCGTGGGCTCGTCCCCCCCCCCCCGAGCTCACGCTGCGTACGTCAGAGCGACCGATGGGGGTAAAGATTTCGCACCAATCAATGGGGAGTGGGGGGGGGATTGACTGTCTGACAGCGCGGGCGAGTGGGGAAGTGTTGTTTGTTCAATTACAGCGCCGCCGCGTCGGTCGTGCTCCGAGACGCTGTTGTTACAGGGCGGGGGGACGTGGAGGAGGACACATCTGATAGGCCGACGCAGAGGGCGCTGCTCGGCACTCTGGGTATCGGCCGTGATAAATGTCTGGGAGCCTGCGAGGCCTCGCGAGCGCGAGGGAGAAAGATGAGACCCGGATGATCCTCAACACTGTAAACAACTCAATCCCTCGATCAATGCTTTCCTGGGCTGACAGTCCTGCTGGCCACGCAGAGACAGACGGGCACAACGGACGGAACAGACAGACAGGCAGACAGACAGGCAGACAGGCAGACAGGCAGACAGACAGACAGACAGACAGACAGAGAGAGAGACAGGCAGACAGGCAGACAGACAGGAGTCCAGACAGGCAGGCAGACAGAGAGACAGGCAGACAGAGACAGACAGACAAGAGAGACAGGCAGACAGACCAAACAGACAGACAGGCAGACAGACAGACAGACAGGCAGGCAGGCAGGCAGACAGACAGGCAGACAGACAGGCAGGCAGGCAGGCAGACCGACCGACCGACCGACCGACAGACAGACAGGCAGGCAGGCAGGCAGGCAGGCAGACAGGCAGGGTGATGGCAGATGGGTGGTTTCTCAGAGCCCTGGGTGTGCTGCCAGCTGCCCTGTGATCCTGATACAGTCCTGGAGGTCAGGCGTTCCCAGGTCAGCTGTAACCAACACACACACACATCTAACACACATGCACGCACACATACACACATCTTACGCACATGCACGGACACGCTCACACACACGCGCGCACACACACACACATCTAACGCACATGCACGCACACATACAAACTTCTGACGCGAGCGCCCGCACACACACACACCCACACTCACACACTTCACACACACATAAAGGGCCCATCCTTCAGAGAGCCAATGAAAAGGCCCCGTCAGAGTCCCCCATCCCAGCAGCCACCTCTACTCAGCTAACCAATCATTCCTCTGGATCCCGGGTGCACAGTGCCTCATTCCAGCCAATTGTAGCCCTCGTAATTAAATCAGAGCGACCGCCACCGCCCCCCCCCCCCCCCCCCAGGCGGCGTGGGGATGCAGGGATCCGAGGCATATGGCTGCTGGTTGGGCCGGCTCAACTGAGAGAGTGAGGGGGGGATCAGACTTGCAAATGAGCTGATGATAGAAGTGGCATCAGCAACACCCCCCACCACCCCCCCTCCTAGTCTTGACTCCTCCCACCCAGGAAGTATTACATCAGTCGTTCTCACGCCGGGGGAACAAGCCCAGCCCTCCGGAATGCCGGCGAGCACCAGACACACCAGGCCGCCGTTCGATTTACGAACAAGATCCGACAGCTGAAAACATTTTGATATTTAAAAAAGGAAAACCATTTTTTGTTTCGCGTAGTTGGAAATGTTAGTTTAGCTGCCTTTCAGTAAAACACGAAAACAAACATGCCGACACTGTGGATTCTAACTGCATTTTCTGAGTGGAATATTAGAAACGCGCGAAGGTAACGCCTGCTTTTTTTTTTCCCGTGCCCCTCGGTGTGGCGGTTCAAATCTGGGCCTTTCTTTCTCTGAATTGTTCAAATCTCCCAGTGCCGTCCCCACACACGCACACACACACACACGCACACGTACGTACGCACGCAGGAGCCACTATCCCTGTGTTTTATTCTGATTGTCATGGCAACGGGGTGAGAAATGGAACGCCCCAGGCAGTAGCTGCAACAGAGTCAATAACGCTCCACAGACACCGTGTGGGATTATCAACAAGAGAGCCTGCCTGGCCGTGCCTCTCCTCTCCTCCTTTCCTCTCCTCCTCCTCCTCTCCTCACCTTCCCTCGGTCCTCTCCTCCTCCTCTCCTCTCCCATCCTCTCCTCCTACATCCCCTCGCTTTCCTCTCCTCTCTTCACCTTCCCTCGGTCCTCCCCTCCTCTTCCCCCTCCCCTTCCCTCGGACCTCTCCTCTCCTCTCCCGTCCTCTCCTCCTACCTCCTCCCTCTCCTCTCTCTTCTCCTCTCCCACCTCTCTTCTCCTCTCCTCTCTACTCCTCTCCTCCCTCTTCTCTCCTCCTCTCCTCCCCCTGCCTCCTTGCCGCTAGCAGCTGAGCGTTGGATCGATACGGCCAAGGAAAGGACGATGACCCTGCTCCATTTACCACAATATGCCATCAATATCACAAAAAAGGACCCAAAAATGTCACCTTTCTATTTCATCCTGGCAGCCCAATGGCTGAGCGTGTGGACCACTTTTCAAAAGACCCAGGAATAGAGGGATTTTTTTTCCCCCCTCCCCTTTTTCCTATTTCAACTCCCCTCACTACCCCCCCCCCCACCTCGATCCAATCTACAGGGAGGTGTTCCAATATAATTCACTGCCCTTGGGGCCGGGCGGCCGGGCGGACGGTGGAGCTCAAACAGTTGTCAATCCATAGAGGAAAAGAGCAATTTGTTTATATACACAGTGTGAGCAGAGGGAGACGGAGGGGTGGGGTGGAAAAGTTTTCTGTCCTCTGTGGCAAAATCCTTTCGATGGTAAACACCGGCACCCCCCCCCCCCCCGGATGCTAGTCGTTTGTGAGGAGGGCTGGGAGGGAGGTGGGATGGGGGGGGGGAGGGGGGGGGGTCCGATATCTACAAATAGCCGAGGGTAAGCTAGGCGGTGCTTTTCCGATGTCCAATACGGCAGCACACAAACATGCTGGGCTGCTCTATTTTCTCAGGTAAACATGGTGTTTGTTTTAAAGCCTCACCTTCACCCACATCTCCGCCCAGAGGGGGAGGAGGGAGGGAGAGATGGAGCGATGGATAGAGAGAGAGAGAGAGAAAGGGTAAGAGGCCCTTCTATCCCTAATCGTTGACTCCCCCGATCGGGTGTGTTCTGATTCACAGAACGGGAAACATGCATGGAAGAGTTGAGAGGCAGGAGAGAAGAAGTTTAGTTTTATATAACAAAGCTGCTTTATGATGTACACCGTTCCATATGAAGTACTATGAACACACGCACGCGCACACACGCGCACGCACGCACACGCACACGCACACGCACACGCACACACACACACACACACACACACACACACGCCTCCTTGACGGGAGGGTGAAAAGGAGTCACCATTGTTATTAGGAATAAATGGCCTCGTCCACTGGACTGGAGCGTTTTTTGTTACGTGTTGTTCAGTCGATCAATAACGCACAAATTACAGAGCGATCCACCCTCCGTGACACAATATTGGTTAAATATTAGTCAAATCATAGACAGGGTACACACCAGAATACTGCAGGCTACTGAGGCTGCTACAGCACCACAAAGAGCAGCACTATTTGTTCAGTATGAGTATTTTGCATTCACTATTTCCTCACGTTAATTTAATTTCTTAATTTCCCCACCGTGATTAAACAGGTTTATCTAACAGACCTATATTGTTGAAGAGAGAATTATCAGTAAGAAAATGTTAAGCACAACATTGAGAACACTAGACCTCCGCATGTCGTGGCTCTGTGCACACCAAAATTGAATGGGTTCCACTGTAAGTTGGCCCATGCTACACCCCTCTAGCGAGTTTCGGGAAAAACGATCTGGTAGTTTTGCGTAATCCTAGTCCAGAAAATGAATGCCGGGTGGTGAAGGAATGACTGTGATTGGGCGGCTTGTGGACCCCCCCCCGTAATTCACATCGGCTCTAAGATTTAAAGTCGCACTGATGTAGAAACTTAGCTTACACATATTACTGATCAATAATTATTCAAAAGAGAGATTATTTTACTGTAATTTATGGTCCTTAAATAAAGAGGATGTCAGACGAGAGAACGTTAATCCAGGTTTATTGCTTTTCATGCAAGGTAGTACAGCAAGGTTACAATCCACAAAACAGCTCCTTTACACATCCGTATTTTGTCTTATAAAGCGTGGGATACACATTCCATCTAGTCAAAATAGGTTTGGCCAACAGGCCTGCATCTCTCATTGGTCAGCCTTATCAGTCCAACTTCTAATTGGCCATTCTAGGTTGGGAGCAATCTTGGGAGAGACAGGTCTAGGGACATTAATCATATCATGGTGCAATGATCTGGTGCAATGAATATTACTCAACCCCTCCTTGCCACATGCTAGCCTATGCGGATGATAACACCAAAATAGGTCCTGACCTTTGGAGTCACGGCCTGTGCCGCAGAGAAACATCATAGGAAAACCCACCTCAGCACTGAAACGGACGTTTGAGATCATCTAACTTCCGTAGTTTGACGTATTTCCGACGCAAACAAGCTATGAGGGTGGGACATGTGTTTAGAGGAATTTGATTGGAACATTGACAAGTGGCGGGTTTTAAGATTTAAGGATAGTGTTAATTGACGGGTGGATGTCGTGAGATTATTGGCCTAAAATCTAAGGTACCTGTTGTCGTCATTGCACGTGACCTACCGTTTTTCAGGAAGTAAGAAATTATATTCTTTGATATAAGATTACAACAAAAGTAGAATTTTGTATTTTTTTTTGGGCATACATCGTTGAATAGGTGAACACTATGACCAATTATGTGAACCAAAATGGGACAGAATGCTTTTTTTCATTTCAGTGCGACTTTAATTTAATTTCTTAATTTCCCCACCGTGATTAAACAGGTTTATCTAACAGATATATTATATATAAATATATTGTTGAAGAGAGAATTATTAGTAAGAACATTTTAAGCGCAACATTGAGAACACTAGAAATGGTGCTCAGAGAGCACAGACCTCTGCCCCTGAATGCGTTTCGTGGCTCTGTGCGCACCAAAATTGACTGGGTTCCACTGTAAGTTGGCCCATGCTACACCCCTCCAGCGAGTTTCATGAAAAACGATCTGGTATTTTTTGCGTAATCCTAGTCCAGAAAATGAATGGCGGTGGCTGAAGGACCGGCTGTGTTTGGGCAGCTTGTGGCCCCGCCCCCGTAAATCCCATCTGCGCTAAAATGTAAAGGGTTCTACGGTGGCCCACGCTTCACCCTTCCACTGAGTTTCGTGAAAATCGGTGCAGTAGTTTTTGCGCAATCCTGCTGACACAAGTACGTGCGTTCAGTGCGGACGGATGAACACACGTCACCGAAAACATGACCTCTCGCCCTGCGCAGTCGGAGGAAAACACTTCTCCCATAAGCCCATGTGTGAACACACCCAGTGCATCTGACCGAATGTCTTCAATATAAAAAAAACACTAAAAACCTATTTGTTGTTAGCAGTTAAAGGCCCTGACCGTGTTTCCTGTTCCTGTATTTCCTGTTCCTGTATTTCCTGTTCCTCTTGAGCCTCCCCGAGGAGTAGAGGGACAGCAGGTCTCTGGACCAGAGATAAAGAGGAGGAATGACAGCTGATAAGATGCTTTAGCATGTCGGCAAGACCAAGGGCACAACAGGCCAGAGGGGAGATTAACTACACGTGTGTGTGTCAGGATGTGCGTGTGTGTGAGTGTGCGTGTGTGTGTCTGTGTGTGTGTGTGTATTCAGGTCGGAATATGTGGGACGGTCTTCAAACCTGTGTTATCCCTATATGCCAACAGCTGCAGTGAATGACAGCGATTTTGGACCTTTCATCCAACATGACGAAAATTGAAAGTCACCATCACAGTCACCATCAGTCACATCACATCACATCACAATCACATCACAGTCACATCACAGTCACATCACAGTCACATCACAGTCACATCACAATCACATCACAGTCACCAACCATCACAGTCACCATCAGTCACATCACAATCACATCACAGTCACATCACAGTCACATCACAGTCACATCACAATCACATCACATCACATCACAGTCACATCAGTCACATCACAATCACATCACAGTCACCATCAGTCACATCACAATCACATCACAGTCACATCACATCACAGTCACATCACAATCACATCACAGTCACCATCAGTCACATCACAATCACATCACAGTCACATCACATCACAGTCACATCACAATCACATCACAGTCACATCACATTCACATCACAGTCACATCACAGTCACATCACAGTCACATCACGGTCACATCACAGTCACATCACAGTCACATCACAGTCACATCACGGTCACATCACAGTCACATCACAGTCACATCACAGTCACATCACAATCACATCACGGTCACATCACATCACAGTCACATCAGTCACATCACGGTCACATCACAGTCACATCACGGTCACATCACAGTCACATCACAGTCACCATCACGGTCACATCACAGTCACATCACAGTCACATCACAGTCACATCACGGTCACATCACAGTCACATCACAGTCACATCACAGTCACATCACAGTCACATCACAATCACATCACAGTCACATCACAATCACATCACAGTCAGCATCACAGTCGGCTGTGCAGAAAAACCAAACATTCCACGTAATTCCCTGTGGAGGGAAATATATTTTCTTTCGAGGTTTCCTTCTCTCAACCAGGCCCTCTATCAACTACAAGAACCTGGGCCTCACTGAGTACACCAGGACCCTGTCTTCCTGCCCAGTTGCCTGCTGGGAAGGCCCTGACACCCGAGGGATTGACTGAAGTGGGTCAGAGAGGATGCTGGGAACAGTAGTCTCCGGAGATGAAAGCCCAGTGTGACACCGGCACATCCCCGCTGTCTGTCTTTCTGTCTGTCTCTATCTCTCTATCTCTCTGTCTCTCTATCTATCTCTCTCTATCTATCTCTCTATCCATCTCTCTATCTATCTCTCTATCTATCTCTCTGTCTCTCTATCTATCTCTCTCTCTATCTCTCTGTCTCTCTATTCATCTCTCTGTCTCTATCTATCTCTCTATCTTTCTATCTATCTCTCTCTGTCTCTCTGTCTCTCTGTCTCTCTATCTCTCTATCTATCTCTCTATCTCTCCATCTCTCCCGTCCTTCTGTCTGTCCATCTGCATCAGCAGGATGCAGGACGGGGGCGACCAGGTGGCCAATCAGGGCACACCTCCTCACCTGCCTGCTGCACAATGCCACGCGACTGAGCCCGCCTCCGCCACCTCGCTGTACCCCCCGGCCTCTCAAACCTGGAGGAGGAGGAGGTGGTGGAGGAGGAGGAGGCCCCCGGCTCCCAACAGGCTGGACGTCCGACTACACTGTCCTCCTCCTCTGAGGCCCCGTCAATCTCTCTCTCTCTCTCTCTCTTCTCTTCTCTTCTCTTCTCTTCTCTTCTCTTCTCTTCTCTTCTCTTCTCTTCTCTTCTCTTCTCTTCTCTTCTCTCTCTGCCTGGTCTGTATCCCTCCCAAACCCTGATCCTGTATTGATCCTTCCCATCACCCGGCCTCCCTCCCAGGTGCCCAGGACTATGTGTGTACGGGCACCTGGCCAAGCTGGTGGGAAGGAGGGGTGGGGGGTGGGGTGGTCTTGTCCTCTCCCTCTCCCCTCCTCCTCCACGGAGCTGCCTCTGTGAGCGTTCACCCTCCTCCTCCACCTCCTCCCCCTCCTCCTCCTCCTCCTCCCCTCCACCTCCCAGCGCCCTCCTCCACCTCCCCCTCCCAGCGCCCTCCTCCCCCTCCCAGCGCCCTCCTCCTATCGACCCCGCCCCTCTCAGGTGTCCGGACGCAACCTCTCTCTGTTGGTGCTGGAGTGTGTGTGTGTGTGCGCGTGTGTGTGCCATTGCGTGCGTGTGTGTGCCATTGCGTGAGTGCGTGTGTGCGTGTACAGTATGCCATTGTGTGTGTGTGTGTGTTGCGTGTGCCATTGTCTGCGTGTGCTTGTCATTGTCTGTGTGTGTGTGTGCTCGTATGTGTGTATGTGTGTGTGTGAGCTCGTATGTGCATGTGTGTGTGTGTGTGCTCATATGTGCATGTGTGTGTGTGTGTATGGGTTTCTATGCATCCGCTTGCAAAGTGCTCTTTAAGACACCCTGATAACAGACGTCGTATCCAATTCCACATCACAGCCCCCTGAATGCAAAACATCCGTTGTCCTCCTTTTAAAAGCCCTTCTCGTTAAGAGGCATTAAAGAGCGATCCCAGCCCCGCCCACTCCCGACTCGGCCCCCGCCCACTCCCGGCCCCGCCCACTCCCGGCTCGGCCCCCGGCCACTCCCGGAGACCCAATGGGAGGGTGGGGGGGGGGGGGGGGGCGCAGCGGTGTGCTCACCTGGCACTTCCCCGTGCGGACGTCGTAGAGCGCCACGGACCCCTGTCGTGCTCCCACGGCGATGCGGTGGCTACGGTCGCAGTAGCCCACCATGTAGAACCTGCCGGAACACACACACACACACACACACACAACGCATTCGTCATGCACGCCAATGTCCGTCACCTAGGGGGGCTGACCCGCCTCCATGACCCCTGACCTCCCGCCCCCAGGGTCAACCAGCCACCTCACAGACCCCGCCTCTCTCGCCCTCATCAACCCTTATAAGTAAATGAGAGAGCGGTGACACTCGGGGCTAGTTAGCAGCGCGCTCCCGCCTGGCGCGCCAACGTACTCACACCGCTGTCGCCTCAAAATGGCTGCCGACACTATGGAGCCGTTTAAAATGGCTGAATTGTAAGATACCGAGCACTAAGGGTGTTATTGTGCATAGATGTGTATGACTATGTCATAACGTAAGAAGCAAGACCTCCATCTCTCTACATTCTCTCCCTCCAGCTCTCTCTCGTTGGCTCTCTCTCTAGCTCTCTCACTTCAGCTCTCTCTCACTAGTTCTCTCTCTCTCTTGAGCTCTCTCTCACTAGCTCTCTCCCTTCAGCTCTCTCTCACTAGCTCTCTCTCTCTCCATCTCTCTCACTAGCTCTCTCTCTCTCACTAGCTCTCTCTCCATCTCTCTCTCGCTAGCTCTCTCTCCCTTCAGCTCTCTCTCACTCTACATCTCTCTCTCACTAGCTCTCTCTCTCTACATCTCTCTCTTGCTAGCTCTCTCTCTCCATCTCTCTCTCACTAGATCTCTCTCACTAGCTCTCTCTCTCTCTCCTTCTCTCTCGCTAGCTCTCTCTCTACATCTCTCTCTCCATCTCTCACTAGCTCTCTCTCTCTCTCTCTCTCTCTCCATCTCTCTCACTAGCTCTCTCTCTCTCCATCTCTCTCACTAGCTCTCTCTCCATCTCTTTCTCGCTAGCTCTCTCTCTCTCTCTCCATCTCTCAGACCATTCTTGTAGTTTTATCGTTCATCTCTCTACAGACACACTCTGTGCATCCTTTACAATGGCTTGCATCACCTTACGCTGCTGAGAATAGTTTGAGAGAATATCCCCCCCCCACACACACACACACACACACACACACACACACACACAGGGTGGCGCGGCCACTTACTTGCAGATGGCAGGGAAGCACTCCTGCAGCCCTTTCTTCTTGACCAGTGAGCCCTCGATGCAGTACATGATGATATCCATGACCTGGAGGAGTTAGAGGACAGACGAGTCACAAACAGGGTCCCTCTTTCTTTCAGCTGTAATCAAGCTGAACGGGATGTTCGTGACAGGGCTGGATATGGTGTTCTGTGCCCTTTGACATTTTTTCCTGTTTTTTTTTTTTTTACAGTTTATGGAAGCGCAGAGCCTTCAAACATTTGAAGATGATATGTTTCTGTGAATGCTGGTACACTTGAAATTACACTTGAAATTACTAAGCAGAGAAAAGATTTAGAGCTGTTCACACCACTTTGCTAACGTATTAAGAGGATTCAGTGACCCTAAAAAGGTTGTTTATTATAGCGAGTGACTCCTTCAATTATTGTTATTATTTATAAGATGTAAAAAAAAACAAAAAAAAAACAGTATACAAACATACAGTATACAATCTTTTTCCACCAAAAGCTGACCCTGACATGGCACGTTTCACCAACCCGTCACATACTGTATTGTACTGTGTTGTTGTTTTGTGTTGTTGTTGTTATTGTTGTTATTGTATTGTACTGTCTTGTTGCTGTATTGTATTATACTGTATTGTTGTTGTTGTTGTTGTTATTGAATTGTACTGTCTTGTTGCTGTATTGTATTGTAGTGTATTATTGTTGCATTGGGGCGGTAGGTAGCCCAGTGGTTACAGCATCCGTAGATGACTGAGCTGTACTGTAGAACAGTGAGTTGTGCTGCGTGGTGTTGGGCAGCGAGGTGTCGGGGGGGCGTGGTGTCGGGGGGCGTGGTGTCGGGGGGCGTGGTGTTGGGGGGCGTGGTGTCGGGAGGCGTGGTGTCGGGCGGCGCGGTGTCGGGCGGCGCGGTGTCGGGTGGTGCGGTGTCGGGCGGTGCGTCATCACCTCCACCAGCAGGTCCACCACGTCTCCAGGCATCTTCTCGATGAGGATGTCGATGACGCGCAGGATCTCTGCCTTGGCCCGGGCCAGCGTGGTGGTGTGGACGTTCTGCTGGGACTGGGAGTTGGCCTGCATGGCCGTGTGGCGGTGCACCTGCACACACACACGCACACACGCGCACACGCACGCACACGCACGCACGCACACACGCACAAAAACACACACACACGCGCACACACACAAATGCACGCACACACGCACATGCACACGCACACACACAGTAAGAAGGGGTGTAAAAAACAGTAGTTAGGCTACAAGTAAGCAATCTTCTTTTGCTGGTGATGATCTCAGCCTCTCTTGCAGCATCATTGATTTGAATGTAATAATCCTAAAATAACGATCAGACTCTAACAGCCGACCTGAGCGGACCGAGGGCATCGACCTACTGTGCGTCCCATGTCGCTCTGAGTCAGAGCCAGAGACCAGGGTCAGGAGAGGAGGAGGAGGAGGTGGAGAGGAGGTGGAGGGCACGGGTGAGAGGGACAGGGGGGGGGGGGGGGAGGGGTCACCAGGGGTACAGAGGAGCACGGCGGGGGTTGGGGGGAGGGAGGAGGGGGAGGGAGGGGGGGTCTCACCTCTCTGGCGATGGTGGTGATGAAGGCCGGCGGTCTGGCCGTGGCGATGAGTGAGAGAGCGTGGCGCGCAGAGCGCGCGGAGTCGGCGGCAGGGTTGAGCGGCAGGCCCATTGTGATGCTAAACCGGGGAAGCCGCCGGACAAAGGCGGCCGCCATTGAGGGAGGGGAGGGGAGACAAAGTAAAGAAAGAGAGAGAGAAAAGAAGAGGGTTGGGGGGGGGAGTTGGAAATATAGAGTGAAAAGATTAGAGGCAGCTTATGATGTCAGGCCAAGGTCAATGGGCTCAGTCAGACGACCGGCGCATAATGGACTCCCACAATGCCCTGTGGTTAGGGCACGTTAGGGTACTGGGGCGTTCCAGGCACGAGAGCCCGGCCGTGGAAATCAGAGATAGTTAGTACACACGCACACACACACACACACACAACACACACAGATAGTTAGTGCATCTGCGCGAGCGCTGGAGAGAGGCCCCCTTGTTAACAAATCATCCGGAGGGGGGCGTTGAATATGCATCAGGCGGGCGGCAGGGGGTTGGGGGCCGCTGATCAAAGGCGCTATGATGGCGATGCGCTCTGCTCTTTTGACACGCGGCTAGAGCAATCTTGCCCGTAGGCACTCACCCGGGCCCATGCCCCCCATGACCCCGCCCCCCCCCACCGGACCCCTCCAGCAGCCCCCCACCCCCCAAACACTCAGCCCCCCCACCCTCTGGGACTCACACAGCTGGCCGACAGCCAGGCCGCGGACACGGGTTCAAGGTCAAGCAGAGCACGCGGGCGGACACAAAGACACACT
>NW_028176426.1:35000-40000 GCF_949987555.1 Borostomias antarcticus
CCCTAGTAATACCAAATTCTCCATGAAACCATCCAAATTCATCAGATTTTCCTCATAAACTAATTGTTGACTTTTCAACAACAGAAAGAGATTCTTATTCTCTCTCTCTCTTTGTTGTTCTCAATGCTGCCCATTGCAATATACATATATATATATATATATATATATATATACACACATACATACAGTGGGCAGCATTTTGAACAAGCAGTATTTTGAACAACAAAACTCTTTCAGAAAGCTAATAATTGAAAACTAGCATCACCAGAACCCAGCATGGACTACAGCACCCATGGGCCGCGGAGAGAACAACAACAACGACTACAACAACAACATTTCTGTTCTCATCCTCTTACAAACACAACAAAACACTTTTCTTTTTCTCTCACACACAAAGAAACACATACAGTACAGTGCTCTGCCTCTCCCACCCACCCACCCACCCACCCACCCACACACACACACACACACACACACACACACACACACACACACACACACACACACACACACACACACACACACACACACACACACACACACACACACACACACACAATAAGCTGAACAGAAGTTCCACTTGGAAAAAGTTCAAAGTTGAAGTGTTCTTCCTCGGCATGCAAGGCGCGTGCGTGCGTGCGTGTGTGCGTGTGTGTGCGTACGCGCACGTGTGTTTACGTTGTGAGAAAGGCGCTCAGATCTCCTCATGGAAAAGGGATTATTTCAGAGATCAGTACATTTACATGGACCCTACTTCCAGCCATTGCCTTTGTTAAAGCTCTGTCCAGCCATTTGTCAATATGCTCAGTTCAAAGGCAGCCAGTCAAGCATGCATATTATGAGCCTGGTTCTGAAGCCAGAGGCCCTGAATAAAGACAATCTGCAATCATCACTCATCATCCCTTCCTTCAGCCAAAGCCCCAACGACACTAAGATTTATTTTAATTATTGAGCTGCTCCTTCACAAAATATTAATTATTCTGCTTTCGTACTGTATCTAATCACAACTCTTATCCTCTCCATAGTAGTCATCCTACAGTATGCCTGTCTGTCCATCGATCGCTCCCTAGGCCGTTGGTGCTGTTACTAAGACACTGCCACAATGGTAATTCCTGTGAAAACACTTGGTAGTATAATAATAATAATAATAATAATAATAATAATAATAATAATAATAACACACACAACTCTATCGGAGATTCACAGCTGTTTCAGTGGCATCTTATTCCTTCATCCACTTGACATGTGATTCACACACTTATTGTTGACTGAATTACCCAGCATCCTGATGGGGAGGACAGCGGTGCACATGCTCAATATGACGAGACCGCAGACGTGCTGCCGTGTTATTCTAGTGTTTGTGGGTCGGTATTGTGGAGATGAAGACAAAAATTGATCGTTATCCGTGATTGACAGTTTTATAATTGATTTCCACTTTATGAGAGGGTAGCTAAAATAGATACAGTATTCGGTGTGTGTGTGTGTGTGTGTGTGTGTGTGTGTGCGTGCGTGTACAGTACGTGTTGCACCATGTATGTAAAACATATAATAATCCAATATAAATCATCTAGCTACGCCAGATTAGCCTTCATTGAATAATTTTGAAGGCTAGAAAAATGAAGCAAAACAGAACCTGGGTTCAGCACAAAAATGACACATCTGTTAGTTGAGTACAGCGTTTTAAAACAGCTGTGATATCAAATACATATTTCAATACAGATATTATAAGTAATTTAGTTCACAGTGATAAAATAATTCAAACAACTTTAAAATTACTCCGAAAGCATTGATTATATAGATGAATCACTAGAACTCAAATGGAAATCTGTTGCGACGCATTGTCTAATTACAGCTTGCATGGTGAAGAGTGAAAGAGAGAGAGAGAGAGAGATGCAGAGAGAGAGAGAGAGAGAGAGAGAGAGAGAGAGAGAGAGAGAGCAGAGAATAAGCCGACGTACATTGGTTTAACTACAGTGCCACCTACACTCCTGTTTCAGAATAGGAGAGTGTGAGTCCAGAGCAGAGCGTTGCGAATCATAGGTAATGAATGGCGGAACACTGAGACACATCAGAGTTCCACGCGTCGCACGGTTGAGGCCGCCTCTTCACTCTCACAGCGGGGGACGCACCAATACCAGACCTTCCCTGTCAATATCCATTCCGAATACTGAAGTTGAAGTATCTGCCAATACTGACTTCTTCTGTTAAAATCACTACTTATGACACGCCCTGTAAGATGGAGTGCAACTCCAAATGCTCCATCAAGTGATGAAAGCCCAAATTATCAATGACTGAGTGGGGTTGGTTATCCAGAGCAATTTACTCAATATGTTATTTTCTTTAAATTGTCACAGTATTGGATCAGCAAACAGCACTCCGTCACCCGGAGAGAATACTTTATAGCTGGTATCAGCACAGTATGGCTACAGTATACAATAGTATAGTATAGTATATAGTATAGTACTCTTAATATAATAGTACTCTTCTGTCTGAGACATTAAGGAGATTATACTGCAAAAACATATGTAGCACACAGGCGCGCGCACGCACACACACACCTACACACACACACACACAGTCCTGATGTATCAGTCTGATTTAACTCGGTAAATAAGAGCAGGCAGACGGACTGCATGTCTCTGTGAGCATTAGGCCGATCCCTCTGCCAATAACTGATCAATGGCTTCGATCAGCCGGGGGACTGGGGTGAGTTATGGCCCCGGCCCGGCCTGGCTCAGCCCGGCGGAGAAGCTGCTGAACAGCTCGGGAGAGGAGGACGACTGACCCAGCCCGACCGACTGTACATACAGGACGCCATTTTGAGTGTAAATGAAACAGGATTGCTACGGACGGCTACCGGCTTTTCATTAGAGACCTGCGGTCTGAAGAGACGGACTGTGACAGCGCTGACAATACCACAAGGCTATCCGGGACCCGGGCTAGTGAGGAATGTACTGTGTGTGTGTGTGTGTGTGTGTCTGTGTGTGTGTGGTGTGTGTCTGTGTGTGTGCGTGCATGCGTGTGTGTGGTGTGTGTGTGTGTGTGTGTGTGTGCGCGCGCGTGCGTGTGTGTGTGTGTGTGTTGGGGACCTGGGGGGTTGAACAAAACAGCCTCGTCCCCATTCTCTCCTGCTCTACAGCTGTCGCCATCCTCCGACGTGAAATTCGCCCCCCTCACACCGCCCCCTCACACCGGGCCCCACATGTGTGGGAGGTATTCAGAGAGACCTTGAGCCACCTGACAACAACAGCTCTCTCTCTCAGGCAGGCTGGTCTCTCTCTCAGGCTGGGGGCTGGAGGCTCTATGGAGATATCAGCCGGCTCTACCTTTCAAAGGGGGGCCCCCACTTAGACGGATCTGACAACAACACTAGAGCACAAACACACACACATGCACACATGCACGAGCGCGCACGCACACACTCACGCACGCAGACAAAGGAAGGCCTGCTTCAATCAAGCCTTGTGACACCGTTGTGATATCGCAAGCTCAAGTTCTGTTCGTCTACACGGATCAGCCTGGCAAGGCTCAACAGAAATCTGTTTGTGCTCTCCGAGATCAGCGTATCGGAATGAATGAATGAATAAATGAATGAATGAATCTTTTATTTTATATGGACATCACAATTACATTGGAACAGTCCCAGTGGACAGACCAGATGCATTGCTGAAGTGTTTGTAGCACAAGTGCTAATTTTCAACACCAGTCCATAGGAGGCTTTTCTAAAAGATAATGACAACGGAAAATGACAGCTGCTCTTGATGAGGTTGGTGTCCATACTGCTATTTCGGGGGAGGGGGGGGGGGGGGTAACTCCATGAAAGGAACAGCGAATAACATTGAAGGCATTTCTCAGTGAGGGAGCTCTTCTCCTGCCAGGTTGAGGAAGAGCTTGGTTCATCCGCTAGCGCTGCAGTTCTGGATCTTTTGAATGACGTCCTATTGGCGACGCCTCCAGCACAAACAGATGTCTATTGGCTTCTGCCTGACTGATCCGTGTAGAGAAACCGAACGAGGGCTCACGGGATCGGACCGGTCTCACGAGGCCGACATCGATCATCACACCTCACAGCGTCCAGTCTCGTGAGACCGTCCTGATTCGCGCAACCTTACATTGTTACTCGCAAGTCAGTGTGGATATTCTCAATGGAGGACATTTTGAGCCCAGTTGGAAAACGATCTCGCCAATCAGCGTTTGTTCTGAGGAATACGAACAGCTACGCTGGGCGGGTTTATGTCAGTGAGGAGCAGTTGTAGTTAGCGCTGATAGAACCTTTTCAGGTGTTTTTCAGATGGTTCATCCAATCACCTCCCAGGTAGTTTTGAAAGTGCCCGCCCTTTTCCAAACAGTTTCCAATGGAGAGTTCCCAGATGGTTATGCGAAGCGGCGTCAGGTTACACAAGATCACCTCTCTCGTACACACTTCACATACACACCCAGAGGGAGAAATACACAAACAAACACACAGTACGGTCACAAACGTCTTGGTCTTAGGCTCAGCATTGCCATATGGACGGGAAAAATCAATGGGAATGACCTTTATCTCTAGAACAAACCGAATGCATTTCAAAAACATACGGATTGAGAAACTGCTAATACGCGAGCGGTCGGCTTCGCTCAGGCCACATTTTCACAAACTAAGATTCAGATGCTCTTTCAGCGCGACCGATAAGTAGATTTTCTGTCATAAAAAACGCAGACGAAGACGCCAATCTCTGTCTGGGGGGTCGCGGATGGGGTCACCATCGTCATCCACTCAGTGAGTCATAGTCGGGATGAAGACCAGGCCCCGAGTCTATATTGGCATTCCGTGTGTGTGTGTTTGTTTGTGTGTGTGTGTGTGTGTGTGTGGGGGGGGGGGGAGGAGGAGGGGGGTGCTACAAATCTCCCCGACCGTCTACCCCATTGAACAGGTCGTCCTGCTCATCTTCAGCGTTTGCGCTAGCTAAGTGCACCGGGTCGCCGGAGAGCGGCTCCTCGTTGCGCTAATAAACCCAGAG
>NW_028176426.1:47500-51333 GCF_949987555.1 Borostomias antarcticus
TGTGTGTGTGTGTGTGTGTGTGTGTGTGTGTGTGCGTGTGTGTGTGCGCGTGCGTTTTGTGTCAATACCCATTCAAGGCCCTTTGTGAACAGCTGTGCGCTTTGCTACAATTGTGCTCCAAGTTTGATAAATGTATTCATCTGTGATAAAGTTCTCCACGCTCGTGGTGGCCTACATCCAGGCCGGGGTGTGTGTGTGTGTGTGTGTGTGTGCATGCGATTGTGTGTCTGTGCGTGCGTGCGTGCGATTGTGTGTGCGTGCGTGCATGCGTGCGATTGTGTGTGTGCGTGCGTGCGTGAGTGCGTGTGTGTGTGTGTGTTTGTGAGTGTGTTTGTGAGTGTGTGCACGCTCCAGCACTCCAGACCCCTAACCCGCCCACATATCGGCCGTTCCGATCCATTTTTATGGTGTTTGTGATTGATCAATCAAATAATCACCCACGCAATAATCGCCGCAGCGATCGGAATAAATCTCCACTGCATCATGTACAGTAGAGGGCGGAGCCCCGGGGCCCACTGTGTACCGGCCCGGTCTGGTCTGACCCTGGCCTGGCCCGACCCTGGTCCAGCCCCTGGCCTGGCCCGACCCTGGTCCGGCCCCTGGCCTGGTTGCCGCCATCGATGGCGAGCTGCTCTCGGCGTGTGTTAAAAACCGACAATTACGCCGACTGTTATTGGAGAACATTCCGGTGCCTTCCGGGTTTCTCCAGGCTCCGTTTCAGAGCCTGGATTATTTTATTTTTTTCCCCAGCGTGCACGGCTGGCGAGCGCGACCCCGGCCGGCTGACTGACCTGGACCAGCAGCCCACTTAATTACCTCAGAAGGACGGGGGGGGGGGGGGGGGGGGGGAACAATGAGACCGGGTAATTGATGTAGACAGAGGAAGGAGATTCTGCCTAAATGCTTCAGCAGGGGACTGCGCCTCAATGTAAACGTCTTTATCTCTAGACTACAGCCCCCCCCTCCTCCTCCTCCTCCTCCTCCCCCCCTCCTCCTCCTCCCCCACCTCCTCCTCCACTCACCTCCAGTCTGTCATTACCACCATTTTAAAAAGGCATTACTCTGGAGGCACACACACACACGCACTAACAATCGCACGTACAAGGCACACACACACACACACATGCACTAACAGTCACAAGTACAAGGCACACACACTCACACACACACACGCACTAACAATCGCACGTACGAGGCACACACACGCACACACACACGCGGACACACACACACACACACACAGATCAAGCGGTATCGGCTGCTAACCTGTCTTAGCCTCGTGGGGCCGAGCTGATCTCGTGAGATCACATCCTGTTTCCCCTCTCAGATCAGTCTGGTCGGGCTCAACTAAAATATACACAAATACAAACAGTTTCCAGCTAAGCTTTCCCAGACTGTGGCAGAGGAGAGAGGGAGAGGGAGGAGAGGAGAGAGGGAGGAGGAGAGAGGAGAAAGGGAGGAGAGGAGTGAACTCCAGGAGGGTCAGCCGAGGTAGCCATCCTCCACAAGGAGAGTTATTTACTGATGGAATGGCGCCATGTTGATATGTAGCCTTTCAGAAATATCAAGTTTCCACACACATAAACTGGCTAGCCTTTATTTGTTAGCCCTGACTGACAGAAGGTCACGCAGAAACGTTCTTACAAAATAAAGTTTTATTGAGAGCACGGGGCAGAGGCTGGTGTGGTGATGCAGACTCAAGGGCGCAAGGTTCATTCTATATAATGTATCTCTACGTTTCAGGACTGTTATGGGGCTTTCTTTGAAATGGGGGCATCCAGTATTTGCTGGAGCTGGAACAGAGGCACACGTTGTTGTGTCTTGAAGAGATCGGGCAATCAAAACGCAATTTGAACAGGCAGTTTCTGAGGCCGTATCACCTTAGACAATTGCCTCATCACATGGTATTTGACATTGCAAAAATGCGATGCCATGAGCTACTAGTTTGAGGGAGATGGAGGGAGAGAGAGAGAGGGAGAGAGAGAGAGAGAGAGGGAGAGAGAGAGCAGGGGCATGGTGGGAGCCATGGTGACATTGATTCTGCTAGCACTGGAGCTCACAGCAATCACAATGTGTCAGCGTCACACACACACACACACACACACACACACACACACACACACACACACACACACACACACACACACACACACACACACACACACACACACACACACACACACACACACACACACACACACACACACACACACACACACACACACACACACACACACACACACACACACCTGTGTGTCAGTGGTCTGTCAACACAGCATGTCCAAACACTTAATATCGGTGTTGGTCAGAGTAGCAACACCTCACCCAGGACTACTGATGTCCAGCCCTGCTGCCTCGCTGACCCATGAGAGTGTGTGTGTGTGTGCGCATGTGTGTGTGTCTGTCTGTGAACTCCAGTCCGGTGAGAAGCAGCAGGATCAATGCTCTCTCACAGGGATTTACAGAAACATCCGCGCCATGAAAAACACGTCCACAACTTCAAAACAGGCTTCAACTCCGCCCTGGACTGGACAGTACCTCCTTGAAACATAACTTCAACAGTTAGAACCTCTATATAACTCAATAAAGGCTCAATCAAATCAATCAAAACTTTATTTATAAAGCGCATTTCATACACAGAGGCAACACAATGCGCTTTACAGAGAACAAGGGAGGTGGGCATCAACCCCCTCTACATATTCCAGAGGGAAGCAAAAAAACAGCATCACCCAGGGGCCAGAAAAGTGATCTAGTAATTAGTGTATAACTAATCTACAGTACAGTACAACAACGTCGTAAAGGGAAAATCTATTCCATATTCTGTGGAGAATATAAAGTTATCGCCGGTAAAACAACGCTCCGCTGACCAGAGAGAATCGTTACCGGCCCGGTGCCGTCTAATCCCTGGAGCTCTTTAACGGGCCTTTCCCTCTCACTCAATCCATCTCCACCACCCTTCAATATCATTGAGCCGCTGTAATCTTTACAAGGCCGTTATGTTCTTACTCCCACCAGGGGGGAAGGCAGTTTACCCAGCAGCCACAGCACCGCTAACCGGACCTCCAGGTGAGTTCTGGGAGGACAGGCAGAGATGGGGGAGAGGAGACGGGTTCTGTTCACTAGGACCGTCGTTTACGGGTCGCTCGGAACCGGGTCGCTCGGAACCGGGTCCAGGAAGGAAGGAAGGAAGGAAGGAAGGAAGGAAGGAGCAGACGAAGGAGAGGAGGAAGGAGAGGAGGACGTCTGTTTCTCAGACCAGACATCTTTGTTTAAGCGTAGACTTGGCTTAAATAAATGAATTGATATTGACAAAGCATCAGCTAAGCTAATAAGTTGTTAGTTAAGGCAATAAACATGTCACGTTAGAGTCCTGCTGGCTAGGAGCTAATTAGAGGAGGAGGAGGAGGAGGAGGAGGCACTGGTCTACAGATGTGAATGTTACAGATACTGAGGTCGGATACAGCCCTTAATTGTCTTCTAACAATCTGAGGCTGCTCACACAAACACACACACACATTCACACACACACTCACATTCACACACTCACACACATCCCCACTCACTCACTCACATTCACACACACACACACACACACACTCACTCACTCACTCACTCACTCACTCACTCACTCACTCACTCACTCACTCACTCACTCACTCACTCACTCACTCACTCACTCACACATTCACTCACTCACATTCACTCACATTCACTCACATTCACACTCACACACATCCCCACTCACTCACTCACATTCACACAAACACACACACACACACACTCACACTCACACACATTCACACACACACACACACACACACACACATCCCCCC
>NW_028176425.1:0-126000 GCF_949987555.1 Borostomias antarcticus
TGCTAGTTCTCATGCATTGGTCAACTTGATTGACGACTGTAGGCTAACTGACACCTTCCTTTTTACAAACCCTCAAACCCCAGGCTTCACATGGTCAAATGGTAGAACCCTTTCCCGTATCGATTTGCTCCTCACCTCTGCAGGAGTGACCCCAGTAGCCAGCTCTGTAACACCAGTCCCATACTCGGATCATGCAAAACTCACCTGCTGCTTTGAGATTAAAGATACAGTACGCCAACGCCCAGGTTCCTGGAAATTAAACATAAGTTTATTGGAAAATGTCACTACTGTATCAAAATTTAAAGGAAAATTGGAACAGTGGAAAACCTTGCAGTGCATGTATGATTCGTTAGGGGACTGGTGGGAAGAAACAAAGCAGAGAACTAAAGCATTCTTCATGCTGGAGGGCAGAAGACTTGCGGCAATGAAACGGTCCTACCAGGGTAGACTTCAAGGTAGACTTCAGCGCTGTTACTCCCTTGCCCTCTCAGGGTTTGATGTTAGGGAGGACATCTCTAATTTAAAAAAAGAGATGATGAGACTAACAAATGAAAAGAGTAAAGGCCTCCTCACAAGAAGTCGCATACAACACCTGGAGGAGAATGAAAGATGTACCCGCTACTTCTTCAGAAGACTGTCTAAGCCAAAACATCGCATCCAAACTGTGCTAGATCGAGAGGGGGAAGAGGTGAAGGACACACAACAAATTTTAAAGGTTGTAAAGTCCTATTACTCAGACCTCTACCAAGAGAGACAGATTTCTGAGGATGGAGTGAGTTCATTTCTTTCCCAATTGACCACAGGAGTCGATAATAGCACTAGAGATAAGCTGGAGGAAGTTTTGACAACAGTAGAATTAACAAAGGCCTTACAGAGCATGGAAAATAATAAAACTCCAGGTTTAGATGGTCTACCCAAGGAATTTTATATTACATTCTGGGACCAGTTAAAAGATCCTTTATTAGAAGTTTTTAAAGAGAGTCTGGACAGGGGTACATTACCTTTATCTTTGAAAAAAGGTTCAATATCCCTGTTGTACAAGAAGGGCCCAAAAGAAGACCTTAAGAACTGGAGACCCCTGACACTGTTAGGAGTAGATGTTAAAATCCTTGCAAAAGCGCTGTATTTCAGACTCCAACCAGTAGTTGGCAGCATTGTCCACTTAGACCAAACCTGTAGCATCCCAGGACGGTCTATGTGTGATAGTCTAGCACTTGTAAGAGACACATACCTCTACTGTCAGGATCGTAATCACCCTTTATGTATTTTGGGCCTAGATTTGGAGAAGGCCTTTGACAGTGTTAGTCATAACTATCTAAAAGTTGTCCTCGCCCACCTCAAATTTGGTTCAACCTTTAGGAGGTGGGTTGAGTTACTATACACAGATTGTACCAGTGTAGTAATGGTAAATGGGGAGACCACAGACCCTGTAGACATACAAGCAGGCGTGCGGCAAGGCTGCCCGCTTTCCGCAGCCCTTTTTGTCCTTGCCATTGAACCCCTGGCATGCGCCCTTAGAAACCATAGGAACATCAATGGGATATCGGTACCAGGGAGTAGCGGGAGACAAGCCAAACTCTCCATTTACATGGATGACCTCACCCTTCTGTTAGCGGACAATGCATCTGTCAGAGAGACCCTAACAGTGTGTGACAACTTCACACTGGCCTCTGGCACTAGAGTAAATAAGAACAAGTGTGAGACACTGCACCTCAACTGGCAGGAGCCTATTGACCACCTGGGCCTGTTGGAAAGACGAGATACCATTAAAGTGCTGGGCGTCCAGATTGGTAAAAACATGGAATCCTGCAACTGGGCTGCCAAATTACCTAAAGTAAGAAGCAAACTGATCCAGTGGCAGGACAGGGAGCTCACCCTTACTGGGAAGGTGTTAGTAGTGAAGGCAGAAGTCCTAGCCTCCCTATCACATCTGGCAGCCACCTTTCCAATCCCCCAGAAGGCCATGGTGTCTCTTAGAAAGGTTATATTCCATTTCATCTGGGGGTGCCAACAGGAGAAGTTGAGGAGAGACATCATGCACAAATCGATTGCAAAGGGTGGAAGGGCAGTTCCAGAATTTGAAACAAAGTTTAAGGCCATGTTTGTATCCCCAATCCTAAAAGCCTGTCTTAGTGAGGGACAGGGTCCAATCTGGACCGACTTTGCCAGACTGTGGGTTGGTCGCAATGTTTTAACTACATGGGGGAAAAGACCAGCCCTAAATATACCTCATGCTGAGAGCTGCCCACCAATCTACAACATGGTATTGAAGACGTTACCACAGGGGCTTGCAGTAATCTCACCACAGAGGATGGCAAGAGTACAGGTAGAGAAAGTGTTGTCCCCACAGCTACAATTACTAGCTCCGGTGGGCGCACTGACAGAGGACAAGTGTACACTGGTTTGGGCAAACGTAAACAACAACACCCTGACCAATATACACAAAGACCTAGCATGGCAGGTCGCCCACCAATGTTTACCCACTAGAGCCTTCCTTAAGAGGAGACGCTGTACCAGGAGCCCCATGTGTCCTAGAACAACTTGTGGGAGTGATGAGACCGTAGCCCACTTACTGTGGTCATGCCCCTATGCTAAGAGGGTGTGGGCACTAGTAGCCCCTTGGTTGCAGAACCTATATAGAGCCCCTTCAACCTTTGACGATATTGCATATGGTTTTTTACTTGGTAAATCTCCAGAGAATGTAATTAAGTGGTGGGTTATAATAAATTGTGTAAAGGACTGTCTCTGGAGATCCAGGAATGTATGGGTCTATAAAAAACATAGCGTCCCAATGTCTGATGTGATGAAAAATTTGATGTCCATTTTTAGAGATTATATTATTAAGGATAAAACTGTTAAAGACGATAAAATGAAGTTAGATTTGTGGAAGGTTCCCCCCAATATACTGATGACTGTAAACTGTTTTTAAATTACTTAATTTGTGATTTGACTAAAGAATTAAGATTGTTGTGTGTCTGCCTGTAATCGTATCTTTATCTGCAATTGAACAATAAAAAACCTAAAAAGTGAAAAAGTGAAGTGGTTCACCCAGGGCGAGGCTCAGCCATTGCACTCCGGCTGTGCTGACCCTTGCGAATTCCCCAAATGTGGGAATCTCGACTGCATAATTTCTGGTAGTGGGGGACTGCGTCCGCGCTCTCCCCTGATTAAAACTGTCTAATGGTATTTCAGTGCTGAAAATAGGACAAAGTGGGTGCCTCGTAAACAACAGCTCGTGAGCCCCAAGCGCAACTACGGCAGCTTTTAATGAGGATGCGCAACTACGGCAGCTTTTAATGAGGATGCGGCTGTGTGTCTATCTCAGCTCTCTCTGCGCCTTGGTTGGGGAAACAGTGCCCCCTATTGCAGAGGCAAGGGCCAAAAAGCTTACAGCACCTGGTATTCCCAGGCGGTCTCCCATCCAAGTACTAACCAGGCCCGACCCTGCTTAGCTTCCGAGATCGGACGAGATCGGGCGTGTTCAGGGTGGTATGGCCGTAAGCGGAGGAGCAAGACGGAGGTAAGCCTCTTATACTTTGCCTGGCTCTGCTCTCTCCCTTTTGGACTTGGTGTTTTTTTTCTGTCTTTCTTTCTTTCTTTCTTTTTCTTTCTTTCTTTCTCTCTTTCTTTCTTTCTAACGTTCTCTCTATCTTTCTTACTTTTTTGTCAAGTGAAAGGGCTTCACTAGCATGGGAAACATATGTTTACATTGTCAAAGCAAGTTCTCTCGTGATTGAAAGGGTATCAAATTATTTCAGCAGTGAAAGAGCAAACACCAGCTCGCAACCACAAAGCGCAACTACAGTTGGGAGAATTATGATGTGGCTCTGCATGTATCTCTTCTCTCTCTTCCCTATGGCTGGGGAGACAGTGCCCTCTGTCGGAGGGGCAAGGGACAAAAAGCTTGAAGCACTATGTAATATAAATCTAAATGATGATGACGATTATTGTATTCCCAGGCAGTCTCCTATCCAAGTACTAACCACGCCCTCGAGGCCGGCTACCCGTGGCTACGGCTGCTGAGGTGGCAAAGGGCTGGAGGGAGGAGCGGGGCGAGCGTCAAAGACTCTGGTTTCTCTTCATCACGAATAAGCCTTTCGCCTTTTACTAAAGACTTCCGTGGAGAGGAACGATGACGAGTTAAAGATATTTTTGGGAGGCTTTGCCTGACGGCAGAGCCTGCGTGTCCTGTTTGAAAGCAAAATATCGTCCCGCGGTGGATCTCCTTTTCCTGGTTGTGCGCGTTTCCATCCCAATGTTCAATATGGCGCCCCTGTTAATTTTGAGTTGAATAATTCTGCCTCACAATTTTTACTAATTGAATTGTGCAGAATTTACAAAATACAGAGATGCATAAAACACAAACGCAAAACATATATTAAAACATAAATATCATAACCCAATGTTCAATCTCTAAGCCCCAATCTTTTGCTTATTCTTGTCTGAGCCAGGGCTTCTGGGTTTCTCAGCGTTTGGTGAAGTGGGGTGGTGTGCTGGGCGGGGGGAGGGAGAGGCCGTATGATCCTGTCCCCTCCCCCAGCCGCCGTGAGAGTTTGGGACACCATTCCCAATGGCGTGAGAGGACTTGTGCCATTTCCAACTCATACTTACCTGGCAGGGGAGACACCTTGATCATGAAGGAGGTTCACCCAGGGCCTCCTGGGGGAACCTTGAACACTTGACCACATCTTGACTACATAACGTGAAATCCAAAATGGCTACACCAGTGACGAGGAGGAATGCTGTCCGTTTTGAATTACAAGGCAACCTGGAGATGGACCGCCTGCAGTTTTCAAGGAAGATTCTACAAACAGAATTGGGATTTGCAGCTGCCCAGCTTGATTACATCTTTGCCCTTCCAGGAAGAAAAGTATTTGAGGTAATTTTTGCAACGTTTGACTTCTTTGAGCAGTGTGTGGAGAGATTCAGAAGGAAAAAAGTGAACAATCCCAGGCTGGACAATATTACATTCACTCCACTGTCAGAAAGGGATGCTAGAACAGTCACAGTCATCATGTATTCAGAAAAAGTGACAACAGAGGATATACAAACCTGGATTTCACACTACTGTGCCGTGCAGAGAGGCATTGAACTCAGAGATCAAGATGGCATCCGGACAGGGGCGCGGCGCTTCTATGTCAAGCTGAGGCGGGAAGAGAACAATGGGCAGCTTCGTCATCTTCCCTCCACAATCCACCTGGGGGCAGTGAGAGGCCATGTGTTCTATCAAGGCCAGCCCAAGGAGTGTAGGAGGTGTGGCTCATTGGGACACCTAGCTGCCGACTGTAACATTACATTCTGCAGGAATTGTAAGAGTTCCAGCCATGCCACTAGGGACTGTGATCAGACAAGAAGGTGCAACCTCTGTGGAGATAACACCCACTCCTTCCGAGGTTGCCCTCAATCCTACGCCAACAGGACAGCTAACAGGACAAGGCAACCAGACCCGTTCCAGGTAGAGGGACCAGCAGCAGCAGACCGACCCGCCCCAGAGGAGGTGCAGCCAAGGCCTGAGGCTCAGGAGGAACAACCTCCCCAGCAGGAAGGTGTAACATCCAACATCCAACAAAACCTGCAAGCTGAGCTAGCAGCGGACCAGACGCCCGGGCAGCCCAGTGAGAGAGAGCATCACATCGAGAGTGGGCGGCTGGACTGGAGTGATGACCCAGCAGACATCTCAGGGGACAAGGACAACTCCAGGCTGTCCCCCAACTGTCCAGCATGGGCAGTAGACAGCCAGGAGACCCAGGTGGACCTGCTAGTGGTGCAGCATCCGGCCCCAGCAAACTCCACCGCCATCTCTGCCAGGGACTGCAGAGACCTACTGGACACCATGATGGCTGCCCTACCAGCGACCCCTGAAGACCGCCCCGATACCTCTGTCTTGGGGGGCGGACCGGAGGAGGCAGAGAGACCAACCCAGCCCCCGCCCTTGCTCCTGGACAGCTCGTCAGAACAGCAGACTTCATCACAGAAGCGCCAGCAGCAGGAGTCGTCAGGAGAGTCCCTCCTCCTGGGACCCCAGGTATGGCCCTCCCCAACATCCATGTCTGCGTCCTTCCTGGATGCTGAGAGTCTGACTGCCTTCTCCTCCGCCACTCAAATGAAGGAGGCGGAGGGGGAGGGCATTTGGCATCAGAAACCACCTAGGAAGAAAAAGAAGAATGGGAGGAGGGGACAGGATAGTCCGGACCCCTGACCCCTGCCCCCCATAGATTGTGACCCCCCCCAAGTATACCCTATGGCTTCTATAGCTATTGCATCACTTAACACTAGAGGCCTGAACGACCCTGTAAAGTGTTTATCAGCATTTACATTTTTGAATTCAGAGGGCAGTGACATCTTCCTATTACAGGAGTGCAACATACCCTACAGGGAAAACTACAAGCTTTATGAGGATAGATGGAGCCATGGACAGTCAGTGTGGTCAGGTGACAATAAAAACAGGTCATCTGGGGTGGCGGTGTTATTTAAAGGGTGGGGATTCAATATTCAGAGGGTACAACGTATAATAGATGGGAGAATTCTAGTTGTTGATGGGGAATGGAAGAATGTCAACTTGAGACTAATTAATGTCTACTGCCCAGCAGAACTACAAGAACGCCAAGATACCTTAAAAGCCATACAGCCTCTGTTGTTGTGTGGCAGGGAGGTGGTCTTGGGTGGCGATTTCAATTGCCTGGTAGACACAAAAGACAGATTGACTACCAGTACAGTGAGGCTGGACTCCAGCTCTGAGACATTAAAGAACATCATACAAGACTTTAAACTGACAGACACATTCCGTACCATAAACCCTAGTCTGCCTGGGTACACATGGACAAATGGAAGAACTCATTCTAGAATTGACTTTATACTTACTTCAGGGGGATTGCAGGTTGCCGATGCCTCAGTGACGCCGGTTTTCTTTTCGGACCATGCCAAGATTGACTGCTCTCTGGTTCTGAAAGATAAAACAGAAAAGGGTAAAGGGTCATGGAAGTTAAATATTTCCCTGCTTCAAGATGGAAAGGTGGTCAGTAGACTTAAAGAAAAACTGTTTCAGTGGTCCTCGCTTCAGTTTGCCTTTGACTCTGTGGGAGAATGGTGGGAGGATGTGAAGGGTAGAGTTAAGACCTTTTTCATAGAGGTTGGGAAGAAAGCAGCCAAGAACAAACGTTTTAAGTGTAAAAACTATCAGGCACAATTACAACGTCTGTATACAATGGCTCATGCAGGGTTTGAAACAGCAGAGGACATAGCAAGGTTGAAGAGGGACATGCTACGTCTGTCTACAGAGGCTAGTCGTGGACTACTAACACGCAGCAGAATCCAACATATGGAGGAGCATGAGAAATGTTCTAGGTACTTCTTTAGAAAGCTAGCCCGGCCTAGAAACATCATGGAAGCAATTAAAGACAAACAAGGTAATGAACAGACAGAAATAAAAGACATACTTACCAGTGTACATACCTTCTATACAGACCTCTATAGGTGTGAAGACCTGGACAGAGCATCCTTAGAAAGCCTCCTGTCAAAAGTAAACAAAAATGTCAATGATTGTAATGATATGTTGGACTGTGAACTGTCTGTGAATGAACTGACCAAAGCGGTAGACAGCATGCAGAATAACAAGGCACCTGGGGCTGATGGTCTGCCTAAAGAATTTTACATCACCTTTTGGGCAGAACTAAAGGGCCCCCTTTTGGAAATGTTCAATGAGAGTCTCTGCAAGGGTAAACTACCATCATCCCTGAGAGAAGGCACTATTTCTCTGTTGTTTAAAAAAGGTGATAAAAAGGACATTAAGAACTGGAGGCCACTTACACTGCTGGGGGTGGACCGTAAAATCCTGGCAAAGGCCCTGTTCTTCAGGTTGCAGGGGGTGGCTGGGAAGGTGGTGGGAGAGGACCAGACCTGTGTGGTACCGGGGCGGTCCATGGGCGACAGCCTCGCCCTGGTGAGAGACTCATACCTCTATGCGGTGGACCGCGGTGTACCCCTTTGCATAGCCGGCCTGGACCTGGAAAAGGCCTTTGACAGAATCAATCATACTTATTTAAAAGAAGTGATGGAGAGTTTTGGTTTTGGGCCTAAAATGAGAGCCTGGATAGACCTGCTCTATAATGACTGTGTGAGTAGGGTGGTCGTGAATGGAAACACCACAGATACCTTCAAGGTGCAATCGGGGGTCAGGCAAGGTTGCCCTCTGTCTGTGGTCCTGTTTATCCTGGCAATGGAGCCACTGGCCTGCGCGATACGCCAGGACTCCTCCATCCGAGGCCTCCTTGTACCAGGGAGCAGTGGGAAGGAGGCAAAGCTGACTCTGTACATGGATGACCTGACTATCCTTTGCACCGACAACAGCTCAGCGGTCAAGGCCCTCAGGTGGAGTGACTGTTTTTCCAGGGCATCGGGGGCCAAGCTCAACAGGTCAAAGAGCGAAATCCTGTACGTCAACTGGAGGAGCCAAAAGCAGGAGCTGGGCCTGAAGGAGAACAATGACAGACTGAGAATCCTAGGCGTGGAGATAGGGAAGGACATGGAGAAAGTCAACTGGGAGAAAAGGCTCCCAATGATTAAAGGGAAACTACTCCAGTGGAAGGATAGAGACCTCACCATCACAGGGAAGGTGTTAGTTATAAAAGCGGAGGTGCTGGCGTCTATGACATTCTTGGCGGTCACCCTGCCAGCCCCCAGCTCTTTTTTGACACCACTGAGGAGAACCATCTTCCAGTTCATATGGGGGTCCCAGCAGGAAAATGTAAAGAGGGAAATAATGTATAAGCCATTAGAGAAGGGTGGTAAGGCTGTACCAGAGTTGAGTGCCAAGCTAAATGCCTTGTTTTTAACGCCAATCTTAAATGCGGTTTTAAAAGACAGTAATGATAGCCTATGGAACAATTTTGCCAAGTTCTGGGTGGGCCGGAAGATCCTGACCAGAATGGGGAAAAGGCCCCCGCTCGACACCCCCCACGCCGAAACAAGGCCAAAACTGTACGACAAGGCGTTGTCCCTTTTGGAGGCGACAAGCCTAGGAGAACCCCCGCTAGGGCAGGTGAATAGGGGTATGGTGGAAAGAGGCCTGTCCCCTCAGTCTGAGAGAATGGTACCGGTGGGGACTATGACAGAAAATATGTGCATCCAAGTTTGGAAAAATGTCAACTCCCCGTTCCTGTCCAATCTAAATAAGGACTTAGCTTGGAAAATAGTTCACAGTTGCCTGCCAACAAAGACCTTTTTGAAAAGGAGACGTTGTTCAAGGAGTGCAAAATGCCCCAGACCCAATTGCAGTGGGGAAGAAAGTGTGGGCCATCTTTTCTGGTCTTGCTTCTATGCACAAAGGGTGTGGGGACTGTTAAGGCCATGGCTAAGGGAGCTGTACAAAGAACCTGGGGAAAGTGACATCTTGTTTGGTAATTTGGGGAAAGGGGAAGGTAAAAAATGGGAAAGATGGTGGGCAGTGATTAACTGTATGAAGGAAGGGCTGTGGAGGGGAAGAAACATGGTGGTATTTAAAACATTTTACCTGGAGCCTGAGGCTGTAGTGAAGGTAGGCCTCACGATGGTTAGAGACTATGTCCTAAGGGAGAAAAAGAAATACAGTGACTCAGAACTGAAAAAAAGGTGGAAGATAGGTGATCAAAATGCTCTAATTGATGTATTTTAAAGTAACAATGTGGGTGTAAATGTGATGAAATGGCAAATGGAATCAAGTTTTTCTAGACTGTAATGAAATAGAATTTTGGTGTGGGTATGAGTAATGTATTTATTGTATGTATTCTGGTATGGAAATATGTTTTGTGTTTTACTTGCAAATGATTAATAAAGTTTCTAAAAATTGAAAATTGAATTGGTTCACCCAGGGCGAGGCTCAGCCATTGCACTCCGGCTGTGCTGACCCTTGCGAATTCCCCAAATGTGGGAATCTCGACTGCATCATTTCTGGTAGTGGGGGACTGCGTCCGCGCTCTCCCCTGATTAAAACTGTCTAATGGTATTTCAGTGCTGAAAATAGGACAAAGTGGGTGCCTCGTAAACAACAGCTCGTGAGCCCCAAGCGCAACTACGGCAGCTTTTAATGAGGATGCGCAACTACGGCAGCTTTTAATGAGGATGCGGCTGTGTGTCTATCTCAGCTCTCTCTGCGCCTTGGTTGGGGAAACAGTGCCCCCTATTGCAGAGGCAAGGGCCAAAAAGCTTACAGCACCTGGTATTCCCAGGCGGTCTCCCATCCAAGTACTAACCAGGCCCGACCCTGCTTAGCTTCCGAGATCGGACGAGATCGGGCGTGTTCAGGGTGGTATGGCCGTAAGCGGAGGAGCAAGACGGAGGTAAGCCTCTTATACTTTGCCTGGCTCTGCTCTCTCCCTTTTGGACTTGGTGTTTTTTTTCTGTCTTTCTTTCTTTCTTTCTTTTTCTTTCTTTCTTTCTCTCTTTCTTTCTTTCTAACGTTCTCTCTATCTTTCTTACTTTTTTGTCAAGTGAAAGGGCTTCACTAGCATGGGAAACATATGTTTACATTGTCAAAGCAGGTTCTCTCGTGATTGAAAGGGTATCAAATTATTTCAGCAGTGAAAGAGCAAACACCAGCTCGCAACCACAAAGCGCAACTACAGTTGGGAGAATTATGATGTGGCTCTGCATGTATCTCTTCTCTCTCTTCCCTATGGCTGGGGAGACAGTGCCCTCTGTCGGAGGGGCAAGGGACAAAAAGCTTGAAGCACTATGTAATATAAATCTAAATGATGATGACGATTATTGTATTCCCAGGCAGTCTCCTATCCAAGTACTAACCACGCCCTCGAGGCCGGCTACCCGTGGCTACGGCTGCTGAGGTGGCAAAGGGCTGGAGGGAGGAGCGGGGCGAGCGTCAAAGACTCTGGTTTCTCTTCATCACGAATAAGCCTTTCGCCTTTTACTAAAGACTTCCGTGGAGAGGAACGATGACGAGTTAAAGATATTTTTGGGAGGCTTTGCCTGACGGCAGAGCCTGCGTGTCCTGTTTGAAAGCAAAATATCGTCCCGCGGTGGATCTCCTTTTCCTGGTTGTGCGCGTTTCCATCCCAATGTTCAATATGGCGCCCCTGTTAATTTTGAGTTGAATAATTCTGCCTCACAATTTTTACTAATTGAATTGTGCAGAATTTACAAAATACAGAGATGCATAAAACACAAACGCAAAACATATATTAAAACATAAATATCATAACCCAATGTTCAATCTCTAAGCCCCAATCTTTTGCTTATTCTTGTCTGAGCCAGGGCTTCTGGGTTTCTCAGCGTTTGGTGAAGTGGGGTGGTGTGCTGGGCGGGGGGAGGGAGAGGCCGTATGATCCTGTCCCCTCCCCCAGCCGCCGTGAGAGTTTGGGACACCATTCCCAATGGCGTGAGAGGACTTGTGCCATTTCCAACTCATACTTACCTGGCAGGGGAGACACCTTGATCATGAAGGAGGTTCACCCAGGGCGCCTCCTGGGGGAACCTTGAACATTTGACCACATCTTGACTACATAACGTGAAATCCAAAATGGCTACACCAGTGACGAGGAGGAATGCTGTCCGTTTTGAATTACAAGGCAACCTGGAGATGGACCGCCTGCAGTTTTCAAGGAAGATTCTACAAACAGAATTGGGATTTGCAGCTGCCCAGCTTGATTACATCTTTGCCCTTCCAGGAAGAAAAGTATTTGAGGTAATTTTTGCAACGTTTGACTTCTTTGAGCAGTGTGTGGAGAGATTCAGAATGAAAAAAGTGAACAATCCCAGGCTGGACAATATTACATTCACTCCACTGTCAGAAAGGGATGCTAGAACAGTCACAGTCATCATGTATTCAGAAAAAGTGACAACAGAGGATATACAAACCTGGATTTCACACTACTGTGCCGTGCAGAGAGGCATTGAACTCAGAGATCAAGATGGCATCCGGACAGGGGCGCGGCGCTTCTATGTCAAGCTGAGGCGGGAAGAGAACAATGGGCAGCTTCGTCATCTTCCCTCCACAATCCACCTGGGGGCAGTGAGAGGCCATGTGTTCTATCAAGGCCAGCCCAAGGAGTGTAGGAGGTGTGGCTCATTGGGACACCTAGCTGCCGACTGTAACATTACATTCTGCAGGAATTGTAAGAGTTCCAGCCATGCCACTAGGGACTGTGATCAGACAAGGAGGTGCAACCTCTGTGGAGATAACACCCACTCCTTCCGAGGTTGCCCTCAATCCTACGCCAACAGGACAGCTAACAGGACAAGGCAGCCAGACCCGTTCCAGGTAGAGGGACCAGCAGCAGCAGACCGACCCGCCCCAGAGGAGGTGCAGCCAAGGCCTGAGGCTCAGGAGGAACAACCTCCCCAGCAGGAAGGTGTAACATCCAACATCCAGCAAAACCTGCAAGCTGAGCTAGCAGCGGACCAGACGCCCGGGCAGCCCAGTGAGAGAGAGCATCACATCGAGAGTGGGCGGCTGGACTGGAGTGATGACCCAGCAGACATCTCAGGGGACAAGGACAACTCCAGGCTGTCCCCCAACTGTCCAGCATGGGCAGTAGACAGCCAGGAGACCCAGGTGGACCTGCTAGTGGTGCAGCATCCGGCCCCAGCAAACTCCACCGCCATCTCTGCCAGGGACTGCAGAGACCTACTGGACACCATGATGGCTGCCCTACCAGCGACCCCTGAAGACCGCCCCGATACCTCTGTCTTGGGGGGCGGACCGGAGGAGGCAGAGAGACCAACCCAGCCCCTGCCCTTGCTCCTGGACAGCTCGTCAGAACAGCAGACTTCATCACAGAAGCGCCAGCAGCAGGAGTCGTCAGGAGAGTCCCTCCTCCTGGGACCCCAGGTATGGCCCTCCCCAACATCCATGTCTGCGTCCTTCCTGGATGCTGAGAGTCTGACTGCCTTCTCCTCCGCCACTCAAATGAAGGAGGCGGAGGGGGAGGGCATTTGGCATCAGAAACCACCTAGGAAGAAAAAGAAGAATGGGAGGAGGGGACAGGATAGTCCGGACCCCTGACCCCTGCCCCCCATAGATTGTGACCCCCCCCAAGTATACCCTATGGCTCCTATAGCTATTGCATCACTTAACACTAGAGGCCTGAACGACCCTGTAAAGTGTTTATCAGCATTTACATTTTTGAATTCAGAGGGCAGTGACATCTTCTTATTACAGGAGTGCAACATACCCTACAGGGAAAACTACAAGCTTTATGAGGATAGATGGAGCCATGGACAGTCAGTGTGGTCAGGTGACAATAAAAACAGGTCATCTGGGGTGGCGGTGTTATTTAAAGGGTGGGGATTCAATATTCAGAGGGTACAACGTATAATAGATGGGAGAATTCTAGTTGTTGATGGGGAATGGAAGAATGTCAACTTGAGACTAATTAATGTCTACTGCCCAGCAGAACTACAAGAACGCCAAGATACCTTAAAAGCAATACAGCCTCTGTTGTTGTGTGGCAGGGAGGTGGTCTTGGGTGGCGATTTCAACTGCCTGGTAGACACAAAAGACAGATTGACGACCAGTACAGTGAGGCTGGACTCCAGCTCTGAGACATTAAAGAACATCATACAAGACTTTAAACTGACAGACACATTCCGTACCATAAACCCTAGTCTGCCTGGGTACACATGGACAAATGGAAGAACTCATTCCAGAATTGACTTTGTACTTACTTCAGGGGGATTGCAGGTTGCCGATGCCTCAGTGACGCCGGTTTTCTTTTCGGACCATGCCAAGATTGACTGCTCTCTGGTTCTGAAAGATAAAACAGAAAAGGGTAAAGGGTCATGGAAGTTAAATATTTCCCTGCTTCAAGATGGAAAGGTGGTCAGTAGACTTAAAGAAAAACTGTTTCAGTGGTCCTCGCTTCAGTTTGCCTTTGACTCTGTGGGAGAATGGTGGGAGGATGTGAAGGGTAGAGTTAAGACCTTTTTCATAGAGGTTGGGAAGAAAGCAGCCAAGAACAAACGTTTTAAGTGTAAAAACTATCAGGCACAATTACAACGTCTGTATACAATGGCTCATGCAGGGTTTGAAACAGCAGAGGACATAGCAAGGTTGAAGAGGGACATGCTACGTCTGTCTACAGAGGCTAGTCGTGGACTACTAACACGCAGCAGAATCCAACATATGGAGGAGCATGAGAAATGTTCTAGGTACTTCTTTAGAAAGCTAGCCCGGCCTAGAAACATCATGGAAGCAATTAAAGACAAACAAGGTAATGAACAGACAGAAATAAAAGACATACTTACCAGTGTACATACCTTCTATACAGACCTCTATAGGTGTGAAGACCTGGACAGAGCATCCTTAGAAAGCCTCCTGTCAAAAGTAAACAAAAATGTCAATGATTGTAATGATATGTTGGACTGTGAACTGTCTGTGAATGAACTGACCAAAGCGGTAGACAGCATGCAGAATAACAAGGCACCTGGGGCTGATGGTCTGCCTAAAGAATTTTACATCACCTTTTGGGCAGAACTAAAGGGCCCCCTTTTGGAAATGTTCAATGAGAGTCTCTGCAAGGGTAAACTACCATCATCCCTGAGAGAAGGCACTATTTCTCTGTTGTTTAAAAAAGGTGATAAAAAGGACATTAAGAACTGGAGGCCACTTACACTGCTGGGGGTGGACCGTAAAATCCTGGCAAAGGCCCTGTTCTTCAGGTTGCAGGGGGTGGCTGGGAAGGTGGTGGGAGAGGACCAGACCTGTGTGGTACCGGGGCGGTCCATGGGCGACAGCCTCGCCCTGGTGAGAGACTCATACCTCTATGCGGTGGACCGCGGTGTACCCCTTTGCATAGCCGGCCTGGACCTGGAAAAGGCCTTTGACAGAATCAATCATACTTATTTAAAAGAAGTGATGGAGAGTTTTGGTTTTGGGCCTAAAATGAGAGCCTGGATAGACCTGCTCTATAATGACTGTGTGAGTAGGGTGGTCGTGAATGGAAACACCACAGATACCTTCAAGGTGCAATCGGGGGTCAGGCAAGGTTGCCCTCTGTCTGTGGTCCTGTTTATCCTGGCAATGGAGCCACTGGCCTGCGCGATACGCCAGGACTCCTCCATCCGAGGCCTCCTTGTACCAGGGAGCAGTGGGAAGGAGGCAAAGCTGACTCTGTACATGGATGACCTGACTATCCTTTGCACCGACAACAGCTCAGCGGTCAAGGCCCTCAGGTGGAGTGACTGTTTTTCCAGGGCATCGGGGGCCAAGCTCAACAGGTCAAAGAGCGAAATCCTGTACGTCAACTGGAGGAGCCAAAAGCAGGAGCTGGGCCTGAAGGAGAACAATGACAGACTGAGAATCCTAGGCGTGGAGATAGGGAAGGACATGGAGAAAGTCAACTGGGAGAAAAGGCTCCCAATGATTAAAGGGAAACTACTCCAGTGGAAGGATAGAGACCTCACCATCACAGGGAAGGTGTTAGTTATAAAAGCGGAGGTGCTGGCGTCTATGACATTCTTGGCGGTCACCCTGCCAGCCCCCAGCTCTTTTTTGACACCACTGAGGAGAACCATCTTCCAGTTCATATGGGGGTCCCAGCAGGAAAATGTAAAGAGGGAAATAATGTATAAGCCATTAGAGAAGGGTGGTAAGGCTGTACCAGAGTTGAGTGCCAAGCTAAATGCCTTGTTTTTAACGCCAATCTTAAATGCGGTTTTAAAAGACAGTAATGATAGCCTATGGAACAATTTTGCCAAGTTCTGGGTGGGCCGGAAGATCCTGACCAGAATGGGGAAAAGGCCCCCGCTCGACACCCCCCACGCCGAAACAAGGCCAAAACTGTACGACAAGGCGTTGTCCCTTTTGGAGGCGACAAGCCTAGGAGAACCCCCGCTAGGGCAGGTGAATAGGGGTATGGTGGAAAGAGGCCTGTCCCCTCAGTCTGAGAGAATGGTACCGGTGGGGACTATGACAGAAAATATGTGCATCCAAGTTTGGAAAAATGTCAACTCCCCGTTCCTGTCCAATCTAAATAAGGACTTAGCTTGGAAAATAGTTCACAGTTGCCTGCCAACAAAGACCTTTTTGAAAAGGAGACGTTGTTCAAGGAGTGCAAAATGCCCCAGACCCAATTGCAGTGGGGAAGAAAGTGTGGGCCATCTTTTCTGGTCTTGCTTCTATGCACAAAGGGTGTGGGGACTGTTAAGGCCATGGCTAAGGGAGCTGTACAAAGAACCTGGGGAAAGTGACATCTTGTTTGGTAATTTGGGGAAAGGGGAAGGTAAAAAATGGGAAAGATGGTGGGCAGTGATTAACTGTATGAAGGAAGGGCTGTGGAGGGGAAGAAACATGGTGGTATTTAAAACATTTTACCTGGAGCCTGAGGCTGTAGTGAAGGTAGGCCTCACGATGGTTAGAGACTATGTCCTAAGGGAGAAAAAGAAATACAGTGACTCAGAACTGAAAAAAAGGTGGAAGATAGGTGATCAAAATGCTCTAATTGATGTATTTTAAAGTAACAATGTGGGTGTAAATGTGATGAAATGGCAAATGGAATCAAGTTTTTCTAGACTGTAATGAAATAGAATTTTGGTGTGGGTATGAGTAATGTATTTATTGTATGTATTCTGGTATGGAAATATGTTTTGTGTTTTACTTGCAAATGATTAATAAAGTTTCTAAAAATTGAAAATTGAATTGGTTCACCCAGGGCGAGGCTCAGCCATTGCACTCCGGCTGTGCTGACCCTTGCGAATTCCCCAAATGTGGGAATCTCGACTGCATCATTTCTGGTAGTGGGGGACTGCGTCCGCGCTCTCCCCTGATTAAAACTGTCTAATGGTATTTCAGTGCTGAAAATAGGACAAAGTGGGTGCCTCGTAAACAACAGCTCGTGAGCCCCAAGCGCAACTACGGCAGCTTTTAATGAGGATGCGCAACTACGGCAGCTTTTAATGAGGATGCGGCTGTGTGTCTATCTCAGCTCTCTCTGCGCCTTGGTTGGGGAAACAGTGCCCCCTATTGCAGAGGCAAGGGCCAAAAAGCTTACAGCACCTGGTATTCCCAGGCGGTCTCCCATCCAAGTACTAACCAGGCCCGACCCTGCTTAGCTTCCGAGATCGGACGAGATCGGGCGTGTTCAGGGTGGTATGGCCGTAAGCGGAGGAGCAAGACGGAGGTAAGCCTCTTATACTTTGCCTGGCTCTGCTCTCTCCCTTTTGGACTTGGTGTTTTTTTTCTGTCTTTCTTTCTTTCTTTCTTTTTCTTTCTTTCTTTCTCTCTTTCTTTCTTTCTAACGTTCTCTCTATCTTTCTTACTTTTTTGTCAAGTGAAAGGGCTTCACTAGCATGGGAAACATATGTTTACATTGTCAAAGCAGGTTCTCTCGTGATTGAAAGGGTATCAAATTATTTCAGCAGTGAAAGAGCAAACACCAGCTCGCAACCACAAAGCGCAACTACAGTTGGGAGAATTATGATGTGGCTCTGCATGTATCTCTTCTCTCTCTTCCCTATGGCTGGGGAGACAGTGCCCTCTGTCGGAGGGGCAAGGGACAAAAAGCTTGAAGCACTATGTAATATAAATCTAAATGATGATGACGATTATTGTATTCCCAGGCAGTCTCCTATCCAAGTACTAACCACGCCCTCGAGGCCGGCTACCCGTGGCTACGGCTGCTGAGGTGGCAAAGGGCTGGAGGGAGGAGCGGGGCGAGCGTCAAAGACTCTGGTTTCTCTTCATCACGAATAAGCCTTTCGCCTTTTACTAAAGACTTCCGTGGAGAGGAACGATGACGAGTTAAAGATATTTTTGGGAGGCTTTGCCTGACGGCAGAGCCTGCGTGTCCTGTTTGAAAGCAAAATATCGTCCCGCGGTGGATCTCCTTTTCCTGGTTGTGCGCGTTTCCATCCCAATGTTCAATATGGCGCCCCTGTTAATTTTGAGTTGAATAATTCTGCCTCACAATTTTTACTAATTGAATTGTGCAGAATTTACAAAATACAGAGATGCATAAAACACAAACGCAAAACATATATTAAAACATAAATATCATAACCCAATGTTCAATCTCTAAGCCCCAATCTTTTGCTTATTCTTGTCTGAGCCAGGGCTTCTGGGTTTCTCAGCGTTTGGTGAAGTGGGGTGGTGTGCTGGGCGGGGGGAGGGAGAGGCCGTATGATCCTGTCCCCTCCCCCAGCCGCCGTGAGAGTTTGGGACACCATTCCCAATGGCGTGAGAGGACTTGTGCCATTTCCAACTCATACTTACCTGGCAGGGGAGACACCTTGATCATGAAGGAGGTTCACCCAGGGCGCCTCCTGGGGGAACCTTGAACATTTGACCACATCTTGACTACATAACGTGAAATCCAAAATGGCTACACCAGTGACGAGGAGGAATGCTGTCCGTTTTGAATTACAAGGCAACCTGGAGATGGACCGCCTGCAGTTTTCAAGGAAGATTCTACAAACAGAATTGGGATTTGCAGCTGCCCAGCTTGATTACATCTTTGCCCTTCCAGGAAGAAAAGTATTTGAGGTAATTTTTGCAACGTTTGACTTCTTTGAGCAGTGTGTGGAGAGATTCAGAATGAAAAAAGTGAACAATCCCAGGCTGGACAATATTACATTCACTCCACTGTCAGAAAGGGATGCTAGAACAGTCACAGTCATCATGTATTCAGAAAAAGTGACAACAGAGGATATACAAACCTGGATTTCACACTACTGTGCCGTGCAGAGAGGCATTGAACTCAGAGATCAAGATGGCATCCGGACAGCGCGGCGCGGCGCTTCTATGTCAAGCTGAGGCGGGAAGAGAACAATGGGCAGCTTCGTCATCTTCCCTCCACAATCCACCTGGGGGCAGTGAGAGGCCATGTGTTCTATCAAGGCCAGCCCAAGGAGTGTAGGAGGTGTGGCTCATTGGGACACCTAGCTGCCGACTGTAACATTACATTCTGCAGGAATTGTAAGAGTTCCAGCCATGCCACTAGGGACTGTGATCAGACAAGGAGGTGCAACCTCTGTGGAGATAACACCCACTCCTTCCGAGGTTGCCCTCAATCCTACGCCAACAGGACAGCTAACAGGACAAGGCAGCCAGACCCGTTCCAGGTAGAGGGACCAGCAGCAGCAGACCGACCCGCCCCAGAGGAGGTGCAGCCAAGGCCTGAGGCTCAGGAGGAACAACCTCCCCAGCAGGAAGGTGTAACATCCAACATCCAGCAAAACCTGCAAGCTGAGCTAGCAGCGGACCAGACGCCCGGGCAGCCCAGTGAGAGAGAGCATCACATCGAGAGTGGGCGGCTGGACTGGAGTGATGACCCAGCAGACATCTCAGGGGACAAGGACAACTCCAGGCTGTCCCCCAACTGTCCAGCATGGGCAGTAGACAGCCAGGAGACCCAGGTGGACCTGCTAGTGGTGCAGCATCCGGCCCCAGCAAACTCCACCGCCATCTCTGCCAGGGACTGCAGAGACCTACTGGACACCATGATGGCTGCCCTACCAGCGACCCCTGAAGACCGCCCCGATACCTCTGTCTTGGGGGGCGGACCGGAGGAGGCAGAGAGACCAACCCAGCCCCTGCCCTTGCTCCTGGACAGCTCGTCAGAACAGCAGACTTCATCACAGAAGCGCCAGCAGCAGGAGTCGTCAGGAGAGTCCCTCCTCCTGGGACCCCAGGTATGGCCCTCCCCAACATCCATGTCTGCGTCCTTCCTGGATGCTGAGAGTCTGACTGCCTTCTCCTCCGCCACTCAAATGAAGGAGGCGGAGGGGGAGGGCATTTGGCATCAGAAACCACCTAGGAAGAAAAAGAAGAATGGGAGGAGGGGACAGGATAGTCCGGACCCCTGACCCCTGCCCCCCATAGATTGTGACCCCCCCCAAGTATACCCTATGGCTCCTATAGCTATTGCATCACTTAACACTAGAGGCCTGAACGACCCTGTAAAGTGTTTATCAGCATTTACATTTTTGAATTCAGAGGGCAGTGACATCTTCTTATTACAGGAGTGCAACATACCCTACAGGGAAAACTACAAGCTTTATGAGGATAGATGGAGCCATGGACAGTCAGTGTGGTCAGGTGACAATAAAAACAGGTCATCTGGGGTGGCGGTGTTATTTAAAGGGTGGGGATTCAATATTCAGAGGGTACAACGTATAATAGATGGGAGAATTCTAGTTGTTGATGGGGAATGGAAGAATGTCAACTTGAGACTAATTAATGTCTACTGCCCAGCAGAACTACAAGAACGCCAAGATACCTTAAAAGCAATACAGCCTCTGTTGTTGTGTGGCAGGGAGGTGGTCTTGGGTGGCGATTTCAACTGCCTGGTAGACACAAAAGACAGATTGACGACCAGTACAGTGAGGCTGGACTCCAGCTCTGAGACATTAAAGAACATCATACAAGACTTTAAACTGACAGACACATTCCGTACCATAAACCCTAGTCTGCCTGGGTACACATGGACAAATGGAAGAACTCATTCCAGAATTGACTTTGTACTTACTTCAGGGGGATTGCAGGTTGCCGATGCCTCAGTGACGCCGGTTTTCTTTTCGGACCATGCCAAGATTGACTGCTCTCTGGTTCTGAAAGATAAAACAGAAAAGGGTAAAGGGTCATGGAAGTTAAATATTTCCCTGCTTCAAGATGGAAAGGTGGTCAGTAGACTTAAAGAAAAACTGTTTCAGTGGTCCTCGCTTCAGTTTGCCTTTGACTCTGTGGGAGAATGGTGGGAGGATGTGAAGGGTAGAGTTAAGACCTTTTTCATAGAGGTTGGGAAGAAAGCAGCCAAGAACAAACGTTTTAAGTGTAAAAACTATCAGGCACAATTACAACGTCTGTATACAATGGCTCATGCAGGGTTTGAAACAGCAGAGGACATAGCAAGGTTGAAGAGGGACATGCTACGTCTGTCTACAGAGGCTAGTCGTGGACTACTAACACGCAGCAGAATCCAACATATGGAGGAGCATGAGAAATGTTCTAGGTACTTCTTTAGAAAGCTAGCCCGGCCTAGAAACATCATGGAAGCAATTAAAGACAAACAAGGTAATGAACAGACAGAAATAAAAGACATACTTACCAGTGTACATACCTTCTATACAGATCTCTATAGGTGTGAAGACCTGGACAGAGCATCCTTAGAAAGCCTCCTGTCAAAAGTAAACAAAAATGTCAATGATTGTAATGATATGTTGGACTGTGAACTGTCTGTGAATGAACTGACCAAAGCGGTAGACAGCATGCAGAATAACAAGGCACCTGGGGCTGATGGTCTGCCTAAAGAATTTTACATCACCTTTTGGGCAGAACTAAAGGGCCCCCTTTTGGAAATGTTCAATGAGAGTCTCTGCAAGGGTAAACTACCATCATCCCTGAGAGAAGGCACTATTTCTCTGTTGTTTAAAAAAGGTGATAAAAAGGACATTAAGAACTGGAGGCCACTTACACTGCTGGGGGTGGACCGTAAAATCCTGGCAAAGGCCCTGTTCTTCAGGTTGCAGGGGGTGGCTGGGAAGGTGGTGGGAGAGGACCAGACCTGTGTGGTACCGGGGCGGTCCATGGGCGACAGCCTCGCCCTGGTGAGAGACTCATACCTCTATGCGGTGGACCGCGGTGTACCCCTTTGCATAGCCGGCCTGGACCTGGAAAAGGCCTTTGACAGAATCAATCATACTTATTTAAAAGAAGTGATGGAGAGTTTTGGTTTTGGGCCTAAAATGAGAGCCTGGATAGACCTGCTCTATAATGACTGTGTGAGTAGGGTGGTCGTGAATGGAAACACCACAGATACCTTCAAGGTGCAATCGGGGGTCAGGCAAGGTTGCCCTCTGTCTGTGGTCC
The DNA here is from genome assembly GCF_949987555.1 of Borostomias antarcticus. Classification (NCBI taxonomy): domain Eukaryota; kingdom Metazoa; phylum Chordata; class Actinopteri; order Stomiiformes; family Stomiidae; genus Borostomias; species Borostomias antarcticus. The sequence continues at coordinate 21,794 of NW_028176425.1, forward strand.
TGTTTATCCTGGCAATGGAGCCACTGGCCTGCGCGATACGCCAGGACTCCTCCATCCGAGGCCTCCTTGTACCAGGGAGCAGTGGGAAGGAGGCAAAGCTGACTCTGTACATGGATGACCTGACTATCCTTTGCACCGACAACAGCTCAGCGGTCAAGGCCCTCAGGTGGAGTGACTGTTTTTCCAGGGCATCGGGGGCCAAGCTCAACAGGTCAAAGAGCGAAATCCTGTACGTCAACTGGAGGAGCCAAAAGCAGGAGCTGGGCCTGAAGGAGAACAATGACAGACTGAGAATCCTAGGCGTGGAGATAGGGAAGGACATGGAGAAAGTCAACTGGGAGAAAAGGCTCCCAATGATTAAAGGGAAACTACTCCAGTGGAAGGATAGAGACCTCACCATCACAGGGAAGGTGTTAGTTATAAAAGCGGAGGTGCTGGCGTCTATGACATTCTTGGCGGTCACCCTGCCAGCCCCCAGCTCTTTTTTGACACCACTGAGGAGAACCATCTTCCAGTTCATATGGGGGTCCCAGCAGGAAAATGTAAAGAGGGAAATAATGTATAAGCCATTAGAGAAGGGTGGTAAGGCTGTACCAGAGTTGAGTGCCAAGCTAAATGCCTTGTTTTTAACGCCAATCTTAAATGCGGTTTTAAAAGACAGTAATGATAGCCTATGGAACAATTTTGCCAAGTTCTGGGTGGGCCGGAAGATCCTGACCAGAATGGGGAAAAGGCCCCCGCTCGACACCCCCCACGCCGAAACAAGGCCAAAACTGTACGACAAGGCGTTGTCCCTTTTGGAGGCGACAAGCCTAGGAGAACCCCCGCTAGGGCAGGTGAATAGGGGTATGGTGGAAAGAGGCCTGTCCCCTCAGTCTGAGAGAATGGTACCGGTGGGGACTATGACAGAAAATATGTGCATCCAAGTTTGGAAAAATGTCAACTCCCCGTTCCTGTCCAATCTAAATAAGGACTTAGCTTGGAAAATAGTTCACAGTTGCCTGCCAACAAAGACCTTTTTGAAAAAGAGACGTTGTTCAAGGAGTGCAAAATGCCCCAGACCCAATTGCAGTGGGGAAGAAAGTGTGGGCCATCTTTTCTGGTCTTGCTTCTATGCACAAAGGGTGTGGGGACTGTTAAGGCCATGGCTAAGGGAGCTGTACAAAGAACCTGGGGAAAGTGACATCTTGTTTGGTCATTTGGGGAAAGGGGAAGGTAAAAAATGGGAAAGATGGTGGGCAGTGATTAACTGTATGAAGGAAGGGCTGTGGAGGGGAAGAAACATGGTGGTATTTAAAACATTTTACCTGGAGCCTGAGGCTGTAGTGAAGGTAGGCCTCACGATGGTTAGAGACTATGTCCTAAGGGAGAAAAAGAAATACAGTGACTCAGAACTGAAAAAAAGGTGGAAGATAGGTGATCAAAATGCTCTAATTGATGTATTTTAAAGTAACAATGTGGGTGTAAATGTGATGAAATGGCAAATGGAATGAAGTTTTTCTAGACTGTAATGAAATAGAATTTTGGTGTGGGTATGAGTAATGTATTTATTGTATGTATTCTGGTATGGAAATATGTTTTGTGTTTTACTTGCAAATGATTAATAAAGTTTCTAAAAATTGAAAATTGAAATTGGTTCACCCAGGGCGAGGCTCAGCCATTGCACTCCGGCTGTGCTGACCCTTGCGAATTCCCCAAATGTGGGAATCTCGACTGCATAATTTCTGGTAGTGGGGGACTGCGTCCGCGCTCTCCCCTGATTAAAACTGTCTAATGGTATTTCAGTGCTGAAAATAGGACAAAGTGGGTGCCTCGTAAACAACAGCTCGTGAGCCCCAAGCGCAACTACGGCAGCTTTTAATGAGGATGCGCAACTACGGCAGCTTTTAATGAGGATGCGGCTGTGTGTCTATCTCAGCTCTCTCTGCGCCTTGGTTGGGGAAACAGTGCCCCCTATTGCAGAGGCAAGGGCCAAAAAGCTTACAGCACCTGGTATTCCCAGGCGGTCTCCCATCCAAGTACTAACCAGGCCCGACCCTGCTTAGCTTCCGAGATCGGGTGTGTTCAGGGTGGTATGGCCGTAAGCGGAGGAGCAAGACGGAGGTAAGCCTCTTATACTTTGCCTGGCTCTGCTCTCTCCCTTTTGGACTTGGTGTTTTTTTTCTGTCTTTCTTTCTTTTTCTTTCTTTCTTTCTCTCTTTCTTTCTTTCTAACGTTCTCTCTATCTTTCTTACTTTTTTGTCAAGTGAAAGGGCTTCACTAGCATGGGAAACATATGTTTACATTGTCAAAGCAGGTTCTCTCGTGATTGAAAGGGTATCAAATTATTTCAGCAGTGAAAGAGCAAACACCAGCTCGCAACCACAAAGCGCAACTACAGTTGGGAGAATTATGATGTGGCTCTGCATGTATCTCTTCTCTCTCTTCCCTATGGCTGGGGAGACAGTGCCCTCTGTCGGAGGGGCAAGGGACAAAAAGCTTGAAGCACTATGTAATATAAATCTAAATGATGATGACGATTATTGTATTCCCAGGCAGTCTCCTATCCAAGTACTAACCACGCCCTCGAGGCCGGCTACCCGTGGCTACGGCTGCTGAGGTGGCAAAGGGCTGGAGGGAGGAGCGGGGCGAGCGTCAAAGACTCTGGTTTCTCTTCATCACGAATAAGCCTTTCGCCTTTTACTAAAGACTTCCGTGGAGAGGAACGATGACGAGTTAAAGATATTTTTGGGAGGCTTTGCCTGACGGCAGAGCCTGCGTGTCCTGTTTGAAAGCAAAATATCGTCCCGCGGTGGATCTCCTTTTCCTGGTTGTGCGCGTTTCCATCCCAATGTTCAATATGGCGCCCCTGTTAATTTTGAGTTGAATAATTCTGCCTCACAATTTTTACTAATTGAATTGTGCAGAATTTACAAAATACAGAGATGCATAAAACACAAACGCAAAACATATATTAAAACATAAATATCATAACCCAATGTTCAATCTCTAAGCCCCAATCTTTTGCTTATTCTTGTCTGAGCCAGGGCTTCTGGGTTTCTCAGCGTTTGGTGAAGTGGGGTGGTGTGCTGGGCGGGGGGAGGGAGAGGCCGTATGATCCTGTCCCCTCCCCCAGCCGCCGTGAGAGTTTGGGACACCATTCCCAATGGCGTGAGAGGACTTGTGCCCTTTCCAACTCATACTTACCTGGCAGGGGAGACACCTTGATCATGAAGGAGGTTCACCCAGGGCGAGGCTCAGCCATTGCACTCCGGCTGTGCTGACCCTTGCGAATTCCCCAAATGTGGGAATCTCGACTGCATAATTTCTGGTAGTGGGGGACTGCGTCCGCGCTCTCCCCTGATTAAAACTGTCTAATGGTATTTCAGTGCTGAAAATAGGACAAAGTGGGTGCCTCGTAAACAACAGCTCGTGAGCCCCAAGCGCAACTACGGCAGCTTTTAATGAGGATGCGCAACTACGGCAGCTTTTAATGAGGATGCGGCTGTGTGTCTATCTCAGCTCTCTCTGCGCCTTGGTTGGGGAAACAGTGCCCCCTATTGCAGAGGCAAGGGCCAAAAAGCTTACAGCACCTGGTATTCCCAGGCGGTCTCCCATCCAAGTACTAACCAGGCCCGACCCTGCTTAGCTTCCGAGATCGGGCGTGTTCAGGGTGGTATGGCCGTAAGCGGAGGAGCAAGACGGAGGTAAGCCTCTTATACTTTGCCTGGCTCTGCTCTCTCCCTTTTGGACTTGGTGTTTTTTTTCTGTCTTTCTTTCTTTCTTTCTTTTTCTTTCTTTCTTTCTCTCTTTCTTTCTTTCTAACGTTCTCTCTATCTTTCTTACTTTTTTGTCAAGTGAAAGGGCTTCACTAGCATGGGAAACATATGTTTACATTGTCAAAGCAGGTTCTCTCGTGATTGAAAGGGTATCAAATTATTTCAGCAGTGAAAGAGCAAACACCAGCTCGCAACCACAAAGCGCAACTACAGTTGGGAGAATTATGATGTGGCTCTGCATGTATCTCTTCTCTCTCTTCCCTATGGCTGGGGAGACAGTGCCCTCTGTCGGAGGGGCAAGGGACAAAAAGCTTGAAGCACTATGTAATATAAATCTAAATGATGATGACGATTATTGTATTCCCAGGCAGTCTCCTATCCAAGTACTAACCACGCCCTCGAGGCCGGCTACCCGTGGCTACGGCTGCTGAGGTGGCAAAGGGCTGGAGGGAGGAGCGGGGCGAGCGTCAAAGACTCTGGTTTCTCTTCATCACGAATAAGCCTTTCGCCTTTTACTAAAGACTTCCGTGGAGAGGAACGATGACGAGTTAAAGATATTTTTGGGAGGCTTTGCCTGACGGCAGAGCCTGCGTGTCCTGTTTGAAAGCAAAATATCGTCCCGCGGTGGATCTCCTTTTCCTGGTTGTGCGCGTTTCCATCCCAATGTTCAATATGGCGCCCCTGTTAATTTTGAGTTGAATAATTCTGCCTCACAATTTTTACTAATTGAATTGTGCAGAATTTACAAAATACAGAGATGCATAAAACACAAACGCAAAACATATATTAAAACATAAATATCATAACCCAATGTTCAATCTCTAAGCCCCAATCTTTTGCTTATTCTTGTCTGAGCCAGGGCTTCTCAGCGTTTGGTGAAGTGGGGTGGTGTGCTGGGCGGGGGGAGGGAGAGGCCGTATGATCCTGTCCCCTCCCCCAGCCGCCGTGAGAGTTTGGGACACCATTCCCAATGGCGTGAGAGGACTTGTGCCATTTCCAACTCATACTTACCTGGCAGGGGAGACACCTTGATCATGAAGGAGGTTCACCCAGGGCGAGGCTCAGCCATTGCACTCCGGCTGTGCTGACCCTTGCGAATTCCCCAAATGTGGGAATCTCGACTGCATAATTTCTGGTAGTGGGGGACTGCGTCCGCGCTCTCCCCTGATTAAAACTGTCTAATGGTATTTCAGTGCTGAAAATAGGACAAAGTGGGTGCCTCGTAAACAACAGCTCGTGAGCCCCAAGCGCAACTACGGCAGCTTTTAATGAGGATGCGCAACTACGGCAGCTTTTAATGAGGATGCGGCTGTGTGTCTATCTCAGCTCTCTCTGCGCCTTGGTTGGGGAAACAGTGCCCCCTATTGCAGAGGCAAGGGCCAAAAAGCTTACAGCACCTGGTATTCCCAGGCGGTCTCCCATCCAAGTACTAACCAGGCCCGACCCTGCTTAGCTTCCGAGATCGGACGAGATCGGGCGTGTTCAGGGTGGTATGGCCGTAAGCGGAGGAGCAAGACGGAGGTAAGCCTCTTATACTTTGCCTGGCTCTGCTCTCTCCCTTTTGGACTTGGTGTTTTTTTTCTGTCTTTCTTTCTTTCTTTCTTTTTCTTTCTTTCTTTCTCTCTTTCTTTCTTTCTAACGTTCTCTCTATCTTTCTTACTTTTTTGTCAAGTGAAAGGGCTTCACTAGCATGGGAAACATATGTTTACATTGTCAAAGCAGGTTCTCTCGTGATTGAAAGGGTATCAAATTATTTCAGCAGTGAAAGAGCAAACACCAGCTCGCAACCACAAAGCGCAACTACAGTTGGGAGAATTATGATGTGGCTCTGCATGTATCTCTTCTCTCTCTTCCCTATGGCTGGGGAGACAGTGCCCTCTGTCGGAGGGGCAAGGGACAAAAAGCTTGAAGCACTATGTAATATAAATCTAAATGATGATGACGATTATTGTATTCCCAGGCAGTCTCCTATCCAAGTACTAACCACGCCCTCGAGGCCGGCTACCCGTGGCTACGGCTGCTGAGGTGGCAAAGGGCTGGAGGGAGGAGCGGGGCGAGCGTCAAAGACTCTGGTTTCTCTTCATCACGAATAAGCCTTTCGCCTTTTACTAAAGACTTCCGTGGAGAGGAACGATGACGAGTTAAAGATATTTTTGGGAGGCTTTGCCTGACGGCAGAGCCTGCGTGTCCTGTTTGAAAGCAAAATATCGTCCCGCGGTGGATCTCCTTTTCCTGGTTGTGCGCGTTTCCATCCCAATGTTCAATATGGCGCCCCTGTTAATTTTGAGTTGAATAATTCTGCCTCACAATTTTTACTAATTGAATTGTGCAGAATTTACAAAATACAGAGATGCATAAAACACAAACGCAAAACATATATTAAAACATAAATATCATAACCCAATGTTCAATCTCTAAGCCCCAATCTTTTGCTTATTCTTGTCTGAGCCAGGGCTTCTGGGTTTCTCAGCGTTTGGTGAAGTGGGGTGGTGTGCTGGGCGGGGGGAGGGAGAGGCCGTATGATCCTGTCCCCTCCCCCAGCCGCCGTGAGAGTTTGGGACACCATTCCCAATGGCGTGAGAGGACTTGTGCCCTTTCCAACTCATACTTACCTGGCAGGGGAGACACCTTGATCATGAAGGAGGTTCACCCAGGGACGTATCCTCTGTAGGCTGGAGTCGTGCGGTGCATGGGGCACAGCCACAGGGTCCTGCGGACTGCTAACGCAACATGGCCTCAGCGTCGAACCAAACCAACAGGCGGAATGCTGTCCGGTTTGAGCTCCAGAGCAACCTGGAGATGGACCGGCTGCAGTTCTCAAGAAGGATTTTACAAGCTGAACTGGAGTTTACACCTGCCCAGCTGGATTACATCTTCGCCCTGCCAGGGAAAAAAGTGTTTGAGGTAATCTTCTCAACATTTTACTACTTTGAGCAATGTCTTGAACGATTTACACAAAAGAAAGCCAGTAATCTCAGACTGGAAAACATTGTCCTGACCCCCTTGTCAGAAAGGGACTCTAAAAATATCACAGTTCTCATGTATTCTGAGAAAGTCACAACTGAGGACATTCAGACCTGGTTGTCTAGATACTGCGTGGTGAACAGAGGAATGGAGCTGAGGGACCAGGATGGCATCCGTACAGGAGCACGGCGCTTTTATGTGAAGCTCCGGAGGCAAGCGTTTGATGGTAGAGAGCAGCTGAGCCATGTGCCCTCAACGATCCAGCTGGGGCAGGTCAGGGGGCAGGTATTCTACCAAGGCCAACCAAAGGAATGCAGAAAGTGTGGAGCCGAAGGACATCTGGCCGCTGACTGCATCGTCACCTTCTGCAGGAACTGCAGGAACTCCAGCCACGCCACCAGGGACTGCAACCAGCCGATGAGGTGCAATCTCTGCGGGGAAAATACACATTCCTTCAGAGACTGCCCTCAGTCATACGCAAACCGGACAAGGCAGCAAGCCCCCCCCCAACCCGATCAACCAGCAGCAGAGAACCACCCTGCCCCAGATGGCAGACAACCCAGCGCCCAGGCAGACGGCACCGGTCCCCCGGCAGTGATGGCAGAGGGAACTCCAACAAAAGCAGCGGGGGAGCAGATGGCATCGACGGCAGAGGGAACCCCGGCGGCGAGGGCAGGGGGAGATGCGGCGAGGGCAGAGGGACCCCCGGTGGCAGTGGAGCAGGCGGCGGCGAGGGCAGACGGAAACCCGGCGGCAGTGGAGCAGGCAGCGGTGAGGGCAGAGGGAACCCCGGCGACAGTGGAGCAGACGGCGGCGAGGGCGGACGGAAACCCGGCCACGGCAGAGGGAACGCCGGCGGCGGAGAGGGCAGAGCAGGCGAGGGCAAAGGGAACCCTGGTGGCAACAGAGGAACAGGCTGTGGACCCCGCTGATGAAGGCGACCGACTGGACTGGAGTGCAGAGCACTCCGGGGATGAGGACGACTCCAGGCTGCCCCCCAACCGTCCAGAATGGGCAGCTATCAGCCAGGAGACCCAGGCCGACCTGCAAGCAGCGCAGGACACAGCCCCGGTGAACTCCACTGCCATCTCAGCCCAGGACTGCAGAGACTTCCTGGATAATCTGATGGCAGGGCTAGGAGCGTCCCCTGGAGGCCACGCTACCATCTCCGAGGTGGAAAAGGGAGCATCACAGCTCTCGTCCCTGTCATCAGAAGAGCCCCTCTTCCACTCTTCAGAAGAGCCACTCCTCCAAGACCCCGAGAGCCGAACCCCATCGCAGAAGCGACTGCTCCAGGACTCATCTGAAGAGTCACTCTTACAAGACGCCCAGGTATGGCCCGCTCTAACCTCGAGGTCCGGCTCCTTCCTGGACGCTCAAAGCCTGAGTGTCTTCTCCACTGCCACCCAGATGAAGGTGGGGAGGAGGGATGAAGTCGGGCATCAGAAAGAGCCAAAGAAGAAGAAAAGAGATAAGGATAGAGAGAAGAGGCAAGTCCCCTGAACCCCTTAGAATGCGATCCCATTAAAAATCCTCTATGGCCCCCTTTTCTATTATCACCATTAACACCAGAGGCCTCAATGACCCCATCAAATGTCAGTCTGTGGTTGATGATTTGTATGGGGACAATGGTGATATAATTTTATTACAGGAATGCAACATCCCATATATGGACAATTATTCTTGTTATCAGAAAAGATGGCCCCATGGTGAATCAGTCTGGTCAGGAGACAACAGGAACAGATCATCTGGAGTTGCAATACTCCTGAGAGGACAGTCCATTGTTACCAAAAGAGTCCAGAGAGTTATTGATGGACGCCTACTCTGCGTTGACCTTGAGGTTAATGGTAAAAAACTCAGAGTAATAAATATCTATTGTCCCTCTGAACTCCAAGATCGGCTAGAAACCATACAGTCTATTCAACCGCTGGTTTTCTGTGGGTGGGAGGTGATCATAGGTGGAGACTTTAACTGTATTTGCGAAAAAAAGGACAGAAGGTCGATATCTACTGCTGATGTCAGATTAGATGCTAGTTCTCATGCATTGGTCAACTTGATTGACGACTGTAGGCTAACTGACACCTTCCTTTTTACAAACCCTCAAACCCCAGGCTTCACATGGTCAAATGGTAGAACCCTTTCCCGTATCGATTTGCTCCTCACCTCTGCAGGAGTGACCCCAGTAGCCAGCTCTGTAACACCAGTCCCATACTCGGATCATGCAAAACTCACCTGCTGCTTTGAGATTAAAGATACAGTACGCCAACGCCCAGGTTCCTGGAAATTAAACATAAGTTTATTGGAAAATGTCACTACTGTATCAAAATTTAAAGGAAAATTGGAACAGTGGAAAACCTTGCAGTGCATGTATGATTCGTTAGGGGACTGGTGGGAAGAAACAAAGCAGAGAGCTAAAGCATTCTTCATGCTGGAGGGCAGAAGACTTGCGGCCATGAAACGGTCCTACCAGGGTAGACTTCAAGGTAGACTTCAGCGCTGTTACTCCCTTGCCCTCTCAGGGTTTGATGTTAGAGAGGACATCTCTAATTTAAAAAAAGAGATGATGAGACTAACAAATGAAAAGAGTAAAGGCCTCCTCACAAGAAGTCGCATACAACACCTGGAGGAGAATGAAAGATGTACCCGCTACTTCTTCAGAAGACTGTCTAAGCCAAAACATCGCATCCAAACTGTGCTAGATCGAGAGGGGGAAGAGGTGAAGGACACACAACACATTTTAAAGGTTGTAAAGTCCTATTACTCAGACCTCTACCAAGAGAGACAGATTTCTGAGAATGAAGTGAGTTCATTTCTTTCCCAATTGACCACAGGAGTCGATAATAGCACTAGAGATAAGCTGGAGGAAGTTTTGACAACAGTAGAATTAACAAAGGCCTTACAGAGCATGGAAAATAATAAAACTCCAGGTTTAGATGGTTTACCCAAGGAATTTTATATTACATTCTGGGACCAGTTAAAAGATCCTTTATTAGAAGTTTTTAAAGAGAGTCTGGACAGGGGTACATTACCTTTATCTTTGAAAAAAGGTTCAATATCCCTGTTGTACAAGAAGGGCCCAAAAGAAGACCTTAAGAACTGGAGACCCTTGACACTGTTAGGAGTAGATGTTAAAATCCTTGCAAAAGCGCTGTATTTCAGACTCCAACCAGTAGTTGGCAGCATTGTCCACTTAGACCAAACCTGTAGCATCCCAGGACGGTCTATGTGTGATAGTCTAGCACTTGTAAGAGACACGTACCTCTACTGTCAGGATCGTAATCACCCTTTATGTATTTTGGGCCTAGATTTGGAGAAGGCCTTTGACAGTGTTAGTCATAACTATCTAAAAGTTGTCCTCGCCCACCTCAAATTTGGTTCAACCTTTAGGAGGTGGGTTGAGTTACTATACACAGATTGTACCAGTGTAGTAATGGTAAATGGGGAGACCACAGACCCTGTAGACATACAAGCAGGCGTGCGGCAAGGCTGCCCACTTTCCGCAGCCCTTTTTGTCCTTGCCATTGAACCCCTGGCATGCGCCCTTAGAAACCATAGGAACATCAATGGGATATCGGTACCAGGGAGTAGCGGGAGACAAGCCAAACTCTCCATTTACATGGATGACCTCACCCTTCTGTTAGCAGACAATGCATCTGTCAGAGAGACCCTAACAGTGTGTGACAACTTCACACTGGCCTCTGGCACTAGAGTAAATAAGAACAAGTGTGAGACACTGCACCTCAACTGGCAGGATTCATTGACCACCTTGGCCTGTTGGAAAGACGAGATACCATTAAAGTGCTGGGCGTCCAGATTGGTAAAAACATGGAATCCTGCAACTGGGCTGCCAAATTACCTAAAGTAAGAAGCAAACTGATCCAGTGGCAGGACAGGGAGCTCACCCTTACTGGGAAGGTGTTAGTAGTGAAGGCAGAAGTCCTAGCCTCCCTATCACATCTGGCAGCCACCTTTCCAATCCCCCAGAAGGCCATGGTGTCTCTTAGAAAGGTTATATTCCATTTCATCTGGGGGTGCCAACAGGAGAAGTTGAGGAGAGACATCATGCACAAATCGATTGCAAAGGGTGGAAGGGCAGTTCCAGAATTTGAAACAAAGTTTAAGGCCATGTTTGTATCCCCAATCCTAAAAGCCTGTCTTAGTGAGGGACAGGGTCCAATCTGGACCGACTTTGCCAGACTGTGGGTTGGTCGACATGTTTTAACTACATGGGGGAAAAGACCAGCCCTAAATATACCTCATGCTGAGAGCTGCCCACCAATCTACAACATGGTATTGAAGACGTTACCACAGGGGCTTGCAGTAATCTCACCACAGAGGATGGCAAGAGTACAGGTAGAGAAAGTGTTGTCCCCACAGCTACAATTACTAGCTCCGGTGGGCGCACTGACAGAGGACAAGTGTACACTGGTTTGGGCAAACGTAAACAACAACACCCTGACCAATATACACAAAGACCTAGCATGGCAGGTCGCCCACCAATGTTTACCCACTAGAGCCTTCCTTAAGAGGAGACGCTGTACCAGGAGCCCCATGTGTCCTAGAACAACTTGTGGGAGTGATGAGACCGTTGCCCACTTACTGTGGTCATGCCCCTATGCTAAGAGGGTGTGGGCACTAGTAGCCCCTTGGTTGCAGAACCTATATAGAGCCCCTTCAACCTTTGACGATATTGCATATGGTTTTTTACTTGGTAAATCTCCAGAGAATGTAATTAAGTGGTGGGTTATAATAAATTGTGTAAAGGACTGTCTCTGGAGATCCAGGAATGTATGGGTCTATAAGAAACATAGCGTCCCAATGTCTGATGTGATGAAAAATTTGATGTCCATTTTTAGAGATTATATTATTAAGGATAAAACTGTTAAAGACGATAAAATGAAGTTAGATTTGTGGAAGGTTCCCCCCAATATACTGATGAATGTAAACTGTTTTTAAATTACTTAATTTGTGATTTGACTAAAGAATTAAGATTGTTGTGTGTCTGCCTGTAATCGTATCTTTATCTGCAATTGAACAATAAAAAACCTAAAAAGTAAAGTGGTTCACCCAGGGCGAGGCTCAGCCATTGCACTCCGGCTGTGCTGACCCTTGCGAATTCCCCAAATGTGGGAATCTCGACTGCATAATTTCTGGTAGTGGGGGACTGCGTCCGCGCTCTCCCCTGATTAAAACTGTCTAATGGTATTTCAGTGCTGAAAATAGGACAAAGTGGGTGCCTCGTAAACAACAGCTCGTGAGCCCCAAGCGCAACTACGGCAGCTTTTAATGAGGATGCGCAACTACGGCAGCTTTTAATGAGGATGCGGCTGTGTGTCTATCTCAGCTCTCTCTGCGCCTTGGTTGGGGAAACAGTGCCCCCTATTGCAGAGGCAAGGGCCAAAAAGCTTACAGCACCTGGTATTCCCAGGCGGTCTCCCATCCAAGTACTAACCAGGCCCGACCCTGCTTAGCTTCCGAGATCGGACGAGATCGGGCGTGTTCAGGGTGGTATGGCCGTAAGCGGAGGAGCAAGACGGAGGTAAGCCTCTTATACTTTGCCTGGCTCTGCTCTCTCCCTTTTGGACTTGGTGTTTTTTTTCTGTCTTTCTTTCTTTCTTTCTTTTTCTTTCTTTCTTTCTCTCTTTCTTTCTTTCTAACGTTCTCTCTATCTTTCTTACTTTTTTGTCAAGTGAAAGGGCTTCACTAGCATGGGAAACATATGTTTACATTGTCAAAGCAGGTTCTCTCGTGATTGAAAGGGTATCAAATTATTTCAGCAGTGAAAGAGCAAACACCAGCTCGCAACCACAAAGCGCAACTACAGTTGGGAGAATTATGATGTGGCTCTGCATGTATCTCTTCTCTCTCTTCCCTATGGCTGGGGAGACAGTGCCCTCTGTCGGAGGGGCAAGGGACAAAAAGCTTGAAGCACTATGTAATATAAATCTAAATGATGATGACGATTATTGTATTCCCAGGCAGTCTCCTATCCAAGTACTAACCACGCCCTCGAGGCCGGCTACCCGTGGCTACGGCTGCTGAGGTGGCAAAGGGCTGGAGGGAGGAGCGGGGCGAGCGTCAAAGACTCTGGTTTCTCTTCATCACGAATAAGCCTTTCGCCTTTTACTAAAGACTTCCGTGGAGAGGAACGATGACGAGTTAAAGATATTTTTGGGAGGCTTTGCCTGACGGCAGAGCCTGCGTGTCCTGTTTGAAAGCAAAATATCGTCCCGCGGTGGATCTCCTTTTCCTGGTTGTGCGCGTTTCCATCCCAATGTTCAATATGGCGCCCCTGTTAATTTTGAGTTGAATAATTCTGCCTCACAATTTTTACTAATTGAATTGTGCAGAATTTACAAAATACAGAGATGCATAAAACACAAACGCAAAACATATATTAAAACATAAATATCATAACCCAATGTTCAATCTCTAAGCCCCAATCTTTTGCTTATTCTTGTCTGAGCCAGGGCTTCTGGGTTTCTCAGCGTTTGGTGAAGTGGGGTGGTGTGCTGGGCGGGGGGAGGGAGAGGCCGTATGATCCTGTCCCCTCCCCCAGCCGCCGTGAGAGTTTGGGACACCATTCCCAATGGCGTGAGAGGACTTGTGCCATTTCCAACTCATACTTACCTGGCAGGGGAGACACCTTGATCATGAAGGAGGTTCACCCAGGGCGAGGCTCAGCCATTGCACTCCGGCTGTGCTGACCCTTGCGAATTCCCCAAATGTGGGAATCTCGACTGCATAATTTCTGGTAGTGGGGGACTGCGTCCGCGCTCTCCCCTGATTAAAACTGTCTAATGGTATTTCAGTGCTGAAAATAGGACAAAGTGGGTGCCTCGTAAACAACAGCTCGTGAGCCCCAAGCGCAACTACGGCAGCTTTTAATGAGGATGCGCAACTACGGCAGCTTTTAATGAGGATGCGGCTGTGTGTCTATCTCAGCTCTCTCTGCGCCTTGGTTGGGGAAACAGTGCCCCCTATTGCAGAGGCAAGGGCCAAAAAGCTTACAGCACCTGGTATTCCCAGGCGGTCTCCCATCCAAGTACTAACCAGGCCCTACCCTGCTTAGCTTCTGAGATCGGATGAGATCGGGCGTGTTCAGGGTGGTATGGCCGTAAGCGGAGGAGCAAGACGGAGGTAAGCCTCTTATACTTTGCCTGGCTCTGCTCTCTCCCTTTTGGACTTGGTGTTTTTTTTCTGTCTTTCTTTCTTTCTTTCTTTTTCTTTCTTTCTTTCTCTCTTTCTTTCTTTCTAACGTTCTCTCTATCTTTCTTACTTTTTTGTCAAGTGAAAGGGCTTCACTAGCATGGGAAACATATGTTTACATTGTCAAAGCAGGTTCTCTCGTGATTGAAAGGGTATCAAATTATTTCAGCAGTGAAAGAGCAAACACCAGCTCGCAACCACAAAGCGCAACTACAGTTGGGAGAATTATGATGTGGCTCTGCATGTATCTCTTCTCTCTCTTCCCTATGGCTGGGGAGACAGTGCCCTCTGTCGGAGGGGCAAGGGACAAAAAGCTTGAAGCACTATGTAATATAAATCTAAATGATGATGACGATTATTGTATTCCCAGGCAGTCTCCTATCCAAGTACTAACCACGCCCTCGAGGCCGGCTACCCGTGGCTACGGCTGCTGAGGTGGCAAAGGGCTGGAGGGAGGAGCGGGGCGAGCGTCAAAGACTCTGGTTTCTCTTCATCACGAATAAGCCTTTCGCCTTTTACTAAAGACTTCCGTGGAGAGGAACGATGACGAGTTAAAGATATTTTTGGGAGGCTTTGCCTGACGGCAGAGCCTGCGTGTCCTGTTTGAAAGCAAAATATCGTCCCGCGGTGGATCTCCTTTTCCTGGTTGTGCGCGTTTCCATCCCAATGTTCAATATGGCGCCCCTGTTAATTTTGAGTTGAATAATTCTGCCTCACAATTTTTACTAATTGAATTGTGCAGAATTTACAAAATACAGAGATGCATAAAACACAAACGCAAAACATATATTAAAACATAAATATCATAACCCAATGTTCAATCTCTAAGCCCCAATCTTTTGCTTATTCTTGTCTGAGCCAGGGCTTCTGGGTTTCTCAGCGTTTGGTGAAGTGGGGTGGTGTGCTGGGCGGGGGGAGGGAGAGGCCGTATGATCCTGTCCCCTCCCCCAGCCGCCGTGAGAGTTTGGGACACCATTCCCAATGGCGTGAGAGGACTTGTGCCATTTCCAACTCATACTTACCTGGCAGGGGAGACACCTTGATCATGAAGGAGGTTCACCCAGGGCGAGGCTGGGGAGACAGTGCCCTCTGTCGGAGGGGCAAGGGACAAAAAGCTTGAAGCACTATGTAATATAAATCTAAATGATGATGACGATTATTGTATTCCCAGGCAGTCTCCTATCCAAGTACTAACCACGCCATCGAGGCCGGCTACCCGTGGCTACGGCTGCTGAGGTGGCAAAGGGCTGGAGGGAGGAGCGGGGCGAGCGTCAAAGACTCTGGTTTCTCTTCATCACGAATAAGCCTTTCGCCTTTTACTAAAGACTTCCGTGGAGAGGAACGATGACGAGTTAAAGATATTTTTGGGAGGCTTTGCCTGACGGCAGAGCCTGCGTGTCCTGTTTGAAAGCAAAATATCGTCCCGCGGTGGATCTCCTTTTCCTGGTTGTGCGCGTTTCCATCCCAATGTTCAATATGGCGCCCCTGTTAATTTTGAGTTGAATAATTCTGCCTCACAATTTTTACTAATTGAATTGTGCAGAATTTACAAAATACAGAGATGCATAAAACACAAACGCAAAACATATATTAAAACATAAATATCATAACCCAATGTTCAATCTCTAAGCCCCAATCTTTTGCTTATTCTTGTCTGAGCCAGGGCTTCTGGGTTTCTCAGCGTTTGGTGAAGTGGGGTGGTGTGCTGGGCGGGGGGAGGGAGAGGCCGTATGATCCTGTCCCCTCCCCCAGCCGCCGTGAGAGTTTGGGACACCATTCCCAATGGCGTGAGAGGACTTGTGCCATTTCCAACTCATACTTACCTGGCAGGGGAGACACCTTGATCATGAAGGAGGTTCACCCAGGGCGAGGCTCAGCCATTGCACTCCGGCTGTGCTGACCCTTGCGAATTCCCCAAATGTGGGAATCTCGACTGCATAATTTCTGGTAGTGGGGGACTGCGTCCGCGCTCTCCCCTGATTAAAACTGTCTAATGGTATTTCAGTGCTGAAAATAGGACAAAGTGGGTGCCTCGTAAACAACAGCTCGTGAGCCCCAAGCGCAACTACGGCAGCTTTTAATGAGGATGCGCAACTACGGCAGCTTTTAATGAGGATGCGGCTGTGTGTCTATCTCAGCTCTCTCTGCGCCTTGGTTGGGGAAACAGTGCCCCCTATTGCAGAGGCAAGGGCCAAAAAGCTTACAGCACCTGGTATTCCCAGGCGGTCTCCCATCCAAGTACTAACCAGGCCCGACCCTGCTTAGCTTCCGAGATCGGGCGTGTTCAGGGTGGTATGGCCGTAAGCGGAGGAGCAAGACGGAGGTAAGCCTCTTATACTTTGCCTGGCTCTGCTCTCTCCCTTTTGGACTTGGTGTTTTTTTTCTGTCTTTCTTTCTTTCTTTTTCTTTCTTTCTTTCTCTCTTTCTTTCTTTCTAACGTTCTCTCTATCTTTCTTACTTTTTTGTCAAGTGAAAGGGCTTCACTAGCATGGGAAACATATGTTTACATTGTCAAAGCAGGTTCTCTCGTGATTGAAAGGGTATCAAATTATTTCAGCAGTGAAAGAGCAAACACCAGCTCGCAACCACAAAGCGCAACTACAGTTGGGAGAATTATGATGTGGCTCTGCATGTATCTCTTCTCTCTCTTCCCTATGGCTGGGGAGACAGTGCCCTCTGTCGGAGGGGCAAGGGACAAAAAGCTTGAAGCACTATGTAATATAAATCTAAATGATGATGACGATTATTGTATTCCCAGGCAGTCTCCTATCCAAGTACTAACCACGCCCTCGAGGCCGGCTACCCGTGGCTACGGCTGCTGAGGTGGCAAAGGGCTGGAGGGAGGAGCGGGGCGAGCGTCAAAGACTCTGGTTTCTCTTCATCACGAATAAGCCTTTCGCCTTTTACTAAAGACTTCCGTGGAGAGGAACGATGACGAGTTAAAGATATTTTTGGGAGGCTTTGCCTGACGGCAGAGCCTGCGTGTCCTGTTTGAAAGCAAAATATCGTCCCGCGGTGGATCTCCTTTTCCTGGTTGTGCGCGTTTCCATCCCAATGTTCAATATGGCGCCCCTGTTAATTTTGAGTTGAATAATTCTGCCTCACAATTTTTACTAATTGAATTGTGCAGAATTTACAAAATACAGAGATGCATAAAACACAAACGCAAAACATATATTAAAACATAAATATCATAACCCAATGTTCAATCTCTAAGCCCCAATCTTTTGCTTATTCTTGTCTGAGCCAGGGCTTCTGGGTTTCTCAGCGTTTGGTGAAGTGGGGTGGTGTGCTGGGCGGGGGGAGGGAGAGGCCGTATGATCCTGTCCCCTCCCCCAGCCGCCGTGAGAGTTTGGGACACCATTCCCAATGGCGTGAGAGGACTTGTGCCATTTCCAACTCATACCTACCTGGCAGGGGAGACACCTTGATCATGAAGGAGGTTCACCCAGGGACTCCTGGGGGAACCTTGAACACTTGACCACATCTTGACTACATAACGTGAAATCCAAAATGGCTACACCAGTGACGAGGAGGAATGCTGTCCGTTTTGAATTACAAGGCAACCTGGAGATGGACCGCCTGCAGTTTTCAAGGAAGATTCTACAAACAGAATTGGGATTTGCAGCTGCCCAGCTTGATTACATCTTTGCCCTTCCAGGAAGAAAAGTATTTGAGGTAATTTTTGCAACGTTTGACTTCTTTGAGCAGTGTGTGGAGAGATTCAGAAGGAAAAAAGTGAACAATCCCAGGCTGGACAATATTACATTCACTCCACTGTCAGAAAGGGATGCTAGAACAGTCACAGTCATCATGTATTCAGAAAAAGTGACAACAGAGGATATACAAACCTGGATTTCACACTACTGTGCCGTGCAGAGAGGCATTGAACTCAGAGATCAAGATGGCATCCGGACAGGGGCGCGGCGCTTCTATGTCAAGCTGAGGCGGGAAGAGAACAATGGGCAGCTTCGTCATCTTCCCTCCACAATCCACCTGGGGGCAGTGAGAGGCCATGTGTTCTATCAAGGCCAGCCCAAGGAGTGTAGGAGGTGTGGCTCATTGGGACACCTAGCTGCCGACTGTAACATTACATTCTGCAGGAATTGTAAGAGTTCCAGCCATGCCACTAGGGACTGTGATCAGACAAGGAGGTGCAACCTCTGTGGAGATAACACCCACTCCTTCCGAGGTTGCCCTCAATCCTACGCCAACAGGACAGCTAACAGGACAAGGCAGCCAGACCCGTTCCAGGTAGAGGGACCAGCAGCAGCAGACCGACCCGCCCCAGAGGAGGTGCAGCCAAGGCCTGAGGCTCAGGAGGAACAACCTCCCCAGCAGGAAGGTGTAACATCCAACATCCAGCAAAACCTGCAAGCTGAGCTAGCAGCGGACCAGACGCCCGGGCAGCCCAGTGAGAGAGAGCATCACATCGAGAGTGGGCGGCTGGACTGGAGTGATGACCCAGCAGACATCTCAGGGGACAAGGACAACTCCAGGCTGTCCCCCAACTGTCCAGCATGGGCAGTAGACAGCCAGGAGACCCAGGTGGACCTGCTAGTGGTGCAGCATCCGGCCCCAGCAAACTCCACCGCCATCTCTGCCAGGGACTGCAGAGACCTACTGGACACCATGATGGCTGCCCTACCAGCGACCCCTGAAGACCGCCCCGATACCTCTGTCTTGGGGGGCGGACCGGAGGAGGCAGAGAGACCAACCCAGCCCCTGCCCTTGCTCCTGGACAGCTCGTCAGAACAGCAGACTTCATCACAGAAGCGCCAGCAGCAGGAGTCGTCAGGAGAGTCCCTCCTCCTGGGACCCCAGGTATGGCCCTCCCCAACATCCATGTCTGCGTCCTTCCTGGATGCTGAAAGTCTGACTGCCTTCTCCTCCGCCACTCAAATGAAGGAGGCGGAGGGGGAGGGCATTTGGCATCAGAAACCACCTAGGAAGAAAAAGAAGAATGGGAGGAGGGGACAGGATAGTCCGGACCCCTGACCCCTGCCCCCCATAGATTGTGACCCCCCCCAAGTATACCCTATGGCTCCTATAGCTATTGCATCACTTAACACTAGAGGCCTGAACGACCCTGTAAAGTGTTTATCAGCATTTACATTTTTGAATTCAGAGGGCAGTGACATCTTCTTATTACAGGAGTGCAACATACCCTACAGGGAAAACTACAAGCTTTATGAGGATAGATGGAGCCATGGACAGTCAGTGTGGTCAGGTGACAATAAAAACAGGTCATCTGGGGTGGCGGTGTTATTTAAAGGGTGGGGATTCAATATTCAGAGGGTACAACGTATAATAGATGGGAGAATTCTAGTTGTTGATGGGGAATGGAAGAATGTCAACTTGAGACTAATTAATGTCTACTGCCCAGCAGAACTACAAGAACGCCAAGATACCTTAAAAGCAATACAGCCTCTGTTGTTGTGTGGCAGGGAGGTGGTCTTGGGTGGCGATTTCAACTGCCTGGTAGACACAAAAGACAGATTGACGACCAGTACAGTGAGGCTGGACTCCAGCTCTGAGACATTAAAGAACATCATACAAGACTTTAAACTGACAGACACATTCCGTACCATAAACCCTAGTCTGCCTGGGTACACATGGACAAATGGAAGAACTCATTCCAGAATTGACTTTATACTTACTTCAGGGGGATTGCAGGTTGCCGATGCCTCAGTGACGCCGGTTTTCTTTTCGGACCATGCCAAGATTGACTGCTCTCTGGTTCTGAAAGATAAAACAGAAAAGGGTAAAGGGTCATGGAAGTTAAATATTTCCCTGCTTCAAGATGGAAAGGTGGTCAGTAGACTTAAAGAAAAACTGTTTCAGTGGTCCTCGCTTCAGTTTGCCTTTGACTCTGTGGGAGAATGGTGGGAGGATGTGAAGGGTAGAGTTAAGACCTTTTTCATAGAGGTTGGGAAGAAAGCAGCCAAGAACAAACGTTTTAAGTGTAAAAACTATCAGGCACAATTACAACGTCTGTATACAATGGCTCATGCAGGGTTTGAAACAGCAGAGGACATAGCAAGGTTGAAGAGGGACATGCTACGTCTGTCTACAGAGGCTAGTCGTGGACTACTAACACGCAGCAGAATCCAACATATGGAGGAGCATGAGAAATGTTCTAGGTACTTCTTTAGAAAGCTAGCCCGGCCTAGAAACATCATGGAAGCAATTAAAGACAAACAAGGTAATGAACAGACAGAAATAAAAGACATACTTACCAGTGTACATACCTTCTATACAGACCTCTATAGGTGTGAAGACCTGGACAGAGCATCCTTAGAAAGCCTCCTGTCAAAAGTAAACAAAAATGTCAATGATTGTAATGATATGTTGGACTGTGAACTGTCTGTGAATGAACTGACCAAAGCGGTAGACAGCATGCAGAATAACAAGGCACCTGGGGCTGATGGTCTGCCTAAAGAATTTTACATCACCTTTTGGGCAGAACTAAAGGGCCCCCTTTTGGAAATGTTCAATGAGAGTCTCTGCAAGGGTAAACTACCATCATCCCTGAGAGAAGGCACTATTTCTCTGTTGTTTAAAAAAGGTGATAAAAAGGACATTAAGAACTGGAGGCCACTTACACTGCTGGGGGTGGACCGTAAAATCCTGGCAAAGGCCCTGTTCTTCAGGTTGCAGGGGGTGGCTGGGAAGGTGGTGGGAGAGGACCAGACCTGTGTGGTACCGGGGCGGTCCATGGGCGACAGCCTCGCCCTGGTGAGAGACTCATACCTCTATGCGGTGGACCGCGGTGTACCCCTTTGCATAGCCGGCCTGGACCTGGAAAAGGCCTTTGACAGAATCAATCATACTTATTTAAAAGAAGTGATGGAGAGTTTTGGTTTTGGGCCTAAAATGAGAGCCTGGATAGACCTGCTCTATAATGACTGTGTGAGTAGGGTGGTCGTGAATGGAAACACCACAGAT
The DNA here is from genome assembly GCF_949987555.1 of Borostomias antarcticus. Lineage (NCBI taxonomy): Eukaryota > Metazoa > Chordata > Actinopteri > Stomiiformes > Stomiidae > Borostomias > Borostomias antarcticus. The sequence goes on from NW_028176425.1 coordinate 42,673, forward strand.
ACCTTCAAGGTGCAATCGGGGGTCAGGCAAGGTTGCCCTCTGTCTGTGGTCCTGTTTATCCTGGCAATAGAGCCACTGGCCTGCGCGATACGCCAGGACTCCTCCATCCGAGGCCTCCTTGTACCAGGGAGCAGTGGGAAGGAGGCAAAGCTGACTCTGTACATGGATGACCTGACTATCCTTTGCACCGACAACAGCTCAGCGGTCAAGGCCCTCAGGTGGAGTGACTGTTTTTCCAGGGCATCGGGGGCCAAGCTCAACAGGTCAAAGAGCGAAATCCTGTACATCAACTGGAGATGCCAAAAGCAGGAGCTGGGCCTGAAGGAGAACAATGACAGACTGAGAATCCTAGGCGTGGAGATAGGGAAGGACATGGAGAAAGTCAACTGGGAGAAAAGGCTCCCAATGATTAAAGGGAAACTACTCCAGTGGAAGGATAGAGACCTCACCATCACAGGGAAGGTGTTAGTTATAAAAGCGGAGGTGCTGGCGTCTATGACATTCTTGGCGGTCACCCTGCCAGCCCCCAGCTCTTTTTTGACACCACTGAGGAGAACCATCTTCCAGTTCATATGGGGGTCCCAGCAGGAAAATGTAAAGAGGGAAATAATGTATAAGCCATTAGAGAAGGGTGGTAAGGCTGTACCAGAGTTGAGTGCCAAGCTAAATGCCTTGTTTTTAACGCCAATCTTAAATGCGGTTTTAAAAGACAGTAATGATAGCCTATGGAACAATTTTGCCAAGTTCTGGGTGGGCCGGAAGATCCTGACCAGAATGGGGAAAAGGCCCCCGCTCGACACCCCCCACGCCGAAACAAGGCCAAAACTGTACGACAAGGCGTTGTCCCTTTTGGAGGCGACAAGCCTAGGAGAACCCCCGCTAGGGCAGGTGAATAGGGGTATGGTGGAAAGAGGCCTGTCCCCTCAGTCTGAGAGAATGGTACCGGTGGGGACTATGACAGAAAATATGTGCATCCAAGTTTGGAAAAATGTCAACTCCCCGTTCCTGTCCAATCTAAATAAGGACTTAGCTTGGAAAATAGTTCACAGTTGCCTGCCAACAAAGACCTTTTTGAAAAAGAGACGTTGTTCAAGGAGTGCAAAATGCCCCAGACCCAATTGCAGTGGGGAAGAAAGTGTGGGCCATCTTTTCTGGTCTTGCTTCTATGCACAAAGGGTGTGGGGACTGTTAAGGCCATGGCTAAGGGAGCTGTACAAAGAACCTGGGGAAAGTGACATCTTGTTTGGTCATTTGGGGAAAGGGGAAGGTAAAAAATGGGAAAGATGGTGGGCAGTGATTAACTGTATGAAGGAAGGGCTGTGGAGGGGAAGAAACATGGTGGTATTTAAAACATTTTACCTGGAGCCTGAGGCTGTAGTGAAGGTAGGCCTCACGATGGTTAGAGACTATGTCCTAAGGGAGAAAAAGAAATACAGTGACTCAGAACTGAAAAAAAGGTGGAAGATAGGTGATCAAAATGCTCTAATTGATGTATTTTAAAGTAACAATGTGGGTGTAAATGTGATGAAATGGCAAATGGAATGAAGTTTTTCTAGACTGTAATGAAATAGAATTTTGGTGTGGGTATGAGTAATGTATTTATTGTATGTATTCTGGTATGGAAATATGTTTTGTGTTTTACTTGCAAATGATTAATAAAGTTTCTAAAAATTGAAAATTGAAAATTGGTTCACCCAGGGACGTATCCTCTGTAGGCTGGAGTCGTGCGGTGTATGGGGCACAGCCACAGAGTCCTGCGGACTGCTAACGCAACATGGCCTCAGCGTCGAATCAAACCAACAGGCGGAATGCTGTCCGTTTTGAGCTCCAGAGCAACATGGAGATGGACCGGCTGCAGTTCTCAAGAAGGATTTTACAAGCTGAACTGGAGTTTACACCTGCCCAGCTGGATTATATCTTTGCCCTGCCAGGGAAAAAAGTGTTTGAGGTAATCTTCTCAACATTTTACTACTTTGAGCAATGTCTTGAACGATTTACACAGAAGAAAGCTAGTAATCTCAGACTGGAAAACATTGTCCTGACCCCCTTGTCAGAAAGAGACTCTAAAAATATCACAGTTCTCATGTATTCTGAGAAAGTCACAACTGAGGACATTCAGACCTGGTTGTCTAGATACTGCGTGGTGAACAGAGGAATGGAGATGAGGGACCAGGATGGCATCCGTACAGGAGCACGGCGCTTTTATGTGAAGCTCCGGAGGCAAGCGTTTGATGGTAGAGAGCAGCTGAGCCATGTGCCCTCAACGATCCAGCTGGGGCAGGTCAGGGGGCAGGTATTCTACCAAGGCCAACCAAAGGAATGCAGAAAGTGTGGAGCCGAAGGACATCTGGCCGCTGACTGCATCGTCACCTTCTGCAGGAACTGCAGGAACTCCAGCCACGCCACCAGGGACTGCAACCAGCCGATGAGGTGCAATCTCTGTGGGGAAAATACACATTCCTTCAGAGACTGCCCTCAGTCATACGCAAACCGGACAAGGCAGCAAGTCCCCCCCCAACCCGATCAACCAGCAGCAGAGAACCACCCTGCCCCAGATGGCAGACAACCCAGCGCCCAGGCAGACGGCACCGGTCCCCCGGCAGTGATGGCAGAGGGAACTCCAGCAAAAGCAGCGGGGGAGCAGATGGCATCGACGGCAGAGGGAACCCCGGCGGCGAGAGCAGGGGGAGATGCGGCGAGGGCAGAGGGACCCCCAGTGGCAGTGGAGCAGGCGGCGGCGAGGGCAGACGGAAACCCGGCGGCAGTGGAGCAGGCAGCGGTGAGGGCAGAGGGAACCCCGTCGGCGGCGAGGGCAGAGGGAACCCCGGCGACAGTGGAGCAGATGGCGGCGAGGGCGGACGGAAACCCGGCGAGGGCAGAGGGAACGCCGGCGGCGGAGAGGGCAGAGCAGGCGAGGGCAAAGGGAACCCTGGTGGCAACAGAGGAACAGGCTGTGGACCCCGCTGATGAAGGCGACCGACTGGACTGGAGTGCAGAGCACTCCGGGGATGAGGACGACTCCAGGCTGCCCCCCAACCGTCCAGAATGGGCAGCTATCAGCCAGGAGACCCAGGCCGACCTGCAAGCAGCGCAGGACACAGCCCCGGTGAACTCCACTGCCATCTCAGCCCAGGACTGCAGAGACTTCCTGGATAACCTGATGGCAGGGCTAGGAGCGTCCCCTGGAGGCCACGCTACCATCTCCGAGGTGGAAAAGGGAGCATCACAGCTCTCGTCCCTGTCATCAGAAGAGCCCCTCTTCCACTCTTCAGAAGAGCCACTCCTCCAAGACCCCGAGAGCCGAACCCCATCGCAGAAGCGACTGCTCCAGGACTCATCTGAAGAGTCACTCTTACAAGATGCCCAGGTATGGCCCGCTCTAACCTCGAGGTCCGGCTCCTTCCTGGACGCTCAAAGCCTGAGTGTCTTCTCCACTGCCACCCAGATGAAGGTGGGGAGGAGGGATGAAGTCGGGCATCAGAAAGAGCCAAAGAAGAAGAAAAGAGATAAGGATAGAGAGAAGAGGCAAGTCCCCTGAACCCCTTAGAATGCGATCCCATTAAAAATCCTCTATGGCCCCCTTTTCTATTATCACCATTAACACCAGAGGCCTCAATGACCCCATCAAATGTCAGTCTGTGGTTGATGATTTGTATGGGGACAATGGTGATATCATTTTATTACAGGAATGCAACATCCCATATATGGACAATTATTCTTGTTATCAGAAAAGATGGCCCCATGGTGAATCAGTCTGGTCAGGAGACAACAGGAACAGATCATCTGGAGTTGCAATACTCCTGAGAGGACAGTCCTTTGTTACCAAAAGAGTCCAGAGAGTTATTGATGGACGCCTACTCTGCGTTGACCTTGAGGTTAATGGTAAAAAACTCAGAGTAATAAATATCTATTGTCCCTCTGAACTCCAAGATCGGCTAGAAACCATACAGTCTATTCAACCGCTGGTTTTCTGTGGGTGGGAGGTGATCATAGGTGGAGACTTTAACTGTATTTGCGAAAAAAAGGACAGAAGGTCGATATCTACTGCTGATGTCAGATTAGATGCTAGTTCTCATGCATTGGTCAACTTGATTGACGACTGTAGGCTAACTGACACCTTCCTTTTTACAAACCCTCAAACCCCAGGCTTCACATGGTCAAATGGTAGAACCCTTTCCCGTATCGATTTGCTCCTCACCTCTGCAGGAGTGACCCCAGTAGCCAGCTCTGTAACACCAGTCCCATACTCGGATCATGCAAAACTCACCTGCTGCTTTGAGATTAAAGATACAGTACGCCAACGCCCAGGTTCCTGGAAATTAAACATAAGTTTATTGGAAAATGTCAAAACTGTATCAAAATTTAAAGGAAAATTGGAACAGTGGAAAACCTTGCAGTGCATGTATGATTCGTTAGGGGACTGGTGGGAAGAAACAAAGCAGAGAGCTAAAGCATTCTTCATGCTGGAGGGCAGAAGACTTGCGGCAATGAAACGGTCCTACCAGGGTAGACTTCAAGGTAGACTTCAGCGCTGTTACTCCCTTGCCCTCTCAGGGTTTGATGTTAGAGAGGACATCTCTAATTTAAAAAAAGAGATGATGAGACTAACAAATGAAAAGAGTAAAGGCCTCCTCACAAGAAGTCGCATACAACACCTGGAGGAGAATGAAAGATGTACCCGCTACTTCTTCAGAAGACTGTCTAAGCCAAAACATCGCATCCAAACTGTGCTAGATCGAGAGGGGGAAGAGGTGAAGGACACACAACAAATTTTAAAGGTTGTAAAGTCCTATTACTCAGACCTCTACCAAGAGAGACAGATTTCTGAGGATGAAGTGAGTTCATTTCTTTCCCAATTGACCACAGGAGTCGATAATAGCACTAGAGATAAGCTGGAGGAAGTTTTGACAACAGTAGAATTAACAAAGGCCTTACAGAGCATGGAAAATAATAAAACTCCAGGTTTAGATGGTCTACCCAAGGAATTTTATATTACATTCTGGGACCAGTTAAAAGATCCTTTATTAGAAGTTTTTAAAGAGAGTCTGGACAGGGGTACATTACCTTTATCTTTGAAAAAAGGTTCAATATCCCTGTTGTACAAGAAGGGCCCAAAAGAAGACCTTAAGAACTGGAGACCCCTGACACTGTTAGGAGTAGATGTTAAAATCCTTGCAAAAGCGCTGTATTTCAGACTCCAACCAGTAGTTGGCAGCATTGTCCACTTAGACCAAACCTGTAGCATCCCAGGACGGTCTATGTGTGATAGTCTAGCACTTGTAAGAGACACGTACCTCTACTGTCAGGATCGTAATCACCCTTTATGTATTTTGGGCCTAGATTTGGAGAAGGCCTTTGACAGTGTTAGTCATAACTATCTAAAAGTTGTCCTCGCCCACCTCAAATTTGGTTCAACCTTTAGGAGGTGGGTTGAGTTACTATACACAGATTGTACCAGTGTAGTAATGGTAAATGGGGAGACCACAGACCCTGTAGACATACAAGCAGGCGTGCGGCAAGGCTGCCCGCTTTCCGCAGCCCTTTTTGTCCTTGCCATTGAACCCCTGGCATGCGCCCTTAGAAACCATAGGAACATCAATGGGATATCGGTACCAGGGAGTAGCGGGAGACAAGCCAAACTCTCCATTTACATGGATGACCTCACCCTTCTGTTAGCGGACAATGCATCTGTCAGAGAGACCCTAACAGTGTGTGACAACTTCACACTGGCCTCTGGCACTAGAGTAAATAAGAACAAGTGTGAGACACTGCACCTCAACTGGCAGGAGCCTATTGACCACCTGGGCCTGTTGGAAAGACGAGATACCATTAAAGTGCTGGGCGTCCAGATTGGTAAAAACATGGAATCCTGCAACTGGGCTGCCAAATTACCTAAAGTAAGAAGCAAACTGATCCAGTGGCAGGACAGGGAGCTCACCCTTACTGGGAAGGTGTTAGTAGTGAAGGCAGAAGTCCTAGCCTCCCTATCACATCTGGCAGCCACCTTTCCAATCCCCCAGAAGGCCATGGTGTCTCTTAGAAAGGTTATATTCCATTTCATCTGGGGGTGCCAACAGGAGAAGTTGAGGAGAGACATCATGCACAAATCGATTGCAAAGGGTGGAAGGGCAGTTCCAGAATTTGAAACAAAGTTTAAGGCCATGTTTGTATCCCCAATCCTAAAAGCCTGTCTTAGTGAGGGACAGGGTCCAATCTGGACCGACTTTGCCAGACTGTGGGTTGGTCGCAATGTTTTAACTACATGGGGGAAAAGACCAGCCCTAAATATACCTCATGCTGAGAGCTGCCCACCAATCTACAACATGGTATTGAAGACGTTACCACAGGGGCTTGCAGTAATCTCACCACAGAGGATGGCAAGAGTACAGGTAGAGAAAGTGTTGTCCCCACAGCTACAATTACTAGCTCCGGTGGGCGCACTGACAGAGGACAAGTGTACACTGGTTTGGGCAAACGTAAACAACAACACCCTGACCAATATACACAAAGACCTAGCATGGCAGGTCGCCCACCAATGTTTACCCACTAGAGCCTTCCTTAAGAGGAGACGCTGTACCAGGAGCCCCATGTGTCCTAGAACAACTTGTGGGAGTGATGAGACCGTAGCCCACTTACTGTGGTCATGCCCCTATGCTAAGAGGGTGTGGGCACTAGTAGCCCCTTGGTTGCAGAACCTATATAGAGCCCCTTCAACCTTTGACGATATTGCATATGGTTTTTTACTTGGTAAATCTCCAGAGAATGTAATTAAGTGGTGGGTTATAATAAATTGTGTAAAGGACTGTCTCTGGAGATCCAGGAATGTATGGGTCTATAAGAAACATAGCGTCCCAATGTCTGATGTGATGAAAAATTTGATGTCCATTTTTAGAGATTATATTATTAAGGATAAAACTGTTAAAGACGATAAAATGAAGTTAGATTTGTGGAAGGTTCCCCCCAATATACTGATGAATGTAAACTGTTTTTAAATTACTTAATTTGTGATTTGACTAAAGAATTAAGATTGTTGTGTGTCTGCCTGTAATCGTATCTTTATCTGCATTTGAACAATAAAAAACCTAAAAAGTGAAAGTGGTTCACCCAGGGCGAGGCTCAGCCATTGCACTCCGGCTGTGCTGACCCTTGCGAATTCCCCAAATGTGGGAATCTCGACTGCATAATTTCTGGTAGTGGGGGACTGCGTCCGCGCTCTCCCCTGATTAAAACTGTCTAATGGTATTTCAGTGCTGAAAATAGGACAAAGTGGGTGCCTCGTAAACAACAGCTCGTGAGCCCCAAGCGCAACTACGGCAGCTTTTAATGAGGATGCGCAACTACGGCAGCTTTTAATGAGGATGCGGCTGTGTGTCTATCTCAGCTCTCTCTGCGCCTTGGTTGGGGAAACAGTGCCCCCTATTGCAGAGGCAAGGGCCAAAAAGCTTACAGCACCTGGTATTCCCAGGCGGTCTCCCATCCAAGTACTAACCAGGCCCGACCCTGCTTAGCTTCCGAGATCGGACGAGATCGGGCGTGTTCAGGGTGGTATGGCCGTAAGCGGAGGAGCAAGACGGAGGTAAGCCTCTTATACTTTGCCTGGCTCTGCTCTCTCCCTTTTGGACTTGGTGTTTTTTTTCTGTCTTTCTTTCTTTCTTTCTTTTTCTTTCTTTCTTTCTCTCTTTCTTTCTTTCTAACGTTCTCTCTATCTTTCTTACTTTTTTGTCAAGTGAAAGGGCTTCACTAGCATGGGAAACATATGTTTACATTGTCAAAGCAGGTTCTCTCGTGATTGAAAGGGTATCAAATTATTTCAGCAGTGAAAGAGCAAACACCAGCTCGCAACCACAAAGCGCAACTACAGTTGGGAGAATGATGATGTGGCTCTGCATGTATCTCTTCTCTCTCTTCCCTATGGCTGGGGAGACAGTGCCCTCTGTCGGAGGGGCAAGGGACAAAAAGCTTGAAGCACTATGTAATATAAATCTAAATGATGATGACGATTATTGTATTCCCAGGCAGTCTCCTATCCAAGTACTAACCACGCCCTCGAGGCCGGCTACCCGTGGCTACGGCTGCTGAGGTGGCAAAGGGCTGGAGGGAGGAGCGGGGCGAGCGTCAAAGACTCTGGTTTCTCTTCATCACGAATAAGCCTTTCGCCTTTTACTAAAGACTTCCGTGGAGAGGAACGATGACGAGTTAAAGATATCTTTGGGAGGCTTTGCCTGACGGCAGAGCCTGCGTGTCCTGTTTGAAAGCAAAATATCGTCCCGCGGTGGATCTCCTTTTCCTGGTTGTGCGCGTTTCCATCCCAATGTTCAATATGGCGCCCCTGTTAATTTTGAGTTGAATAATTCTGCCTCACAATTTTTACTAATTGAATTGTGCAGAATTTACAAAATACAGAGATGCATAAAACACAAACGCAAAACATATATTAAAACATAAATATCATAACCCAATGTTCAATCTCTAAGCCCCAATCTTTTGCTTATTCTTGTCTGAGCCAGGGCTTCTGGGTTTCTCAGCGTTTGGTGAAGTGGGGTGGTGTGCTGGGCGGGGGGAGGGAGAGGCCGTATGATCCTGTCCCCTCCCCCAGCCGCCGTGAGAGTTTGGGACACCATTCCCAATGGCGTGAGAGGACTTGTGCCATTTCCAACTCATACTTACCTGGCAGGGGAGACACCTTGATCGTGAAGGAGGTTCACCCAGGGCGAGGCTCAGCCATTGCACTCCGGCTGTGCTGACCCTTGCGAATTCCCCAAATGTGGGAATCTCGACTGCATAATTTCTGGTAGTGGGGGACTGCGTCCGCGCTCTCCCCTGATTAAAACTGTCTAATGGTATTTCAGTGCTGAAAATAGGACAAAGTGGGTGCCTCGTAAACAACAGCTCGTGAGCCCCAAGCGCAACTACGGCAGCTTTTAATGAGGATGCGCAACTACGGCAGCTTTTAATGAGGATGCGGCTGTGTGTCTATCTCAGCTCTCTCTGCGCCTTGGTTGGGGAAACAGTGCCCCCTATTGCAGAGGCAAGGGCCAAAAAGCTTACAGCACCTGGTATTCCCAGGCGGTCTCCCATCCAAGTACTAACCAGGCCCGACCCTGCTTAGCTTCCGAGATCGGACGAGATCGGGCGTGTTCAGGGTGGTATGGCCGTAAGCGGAGGAGCAAGACGGAGGTAAGCCTCTTATACTTTGCCTGGCTCTGCTCTCTCCCTTTTGGACTTGGTGTTTTTTTTCTGTCTTTCTTTCTTTCTTTTTCTTTCTTTCTTTCTCTCTTTCTTTCTTTCTAACGTTCTCTCTATCTTTCTTACTTTTTTGTCAAGTGAAAGGGCTTCACTAGCATGGGAAACATATGTTTACATTGTCAAAGCAGGTTCTCTCGTGATTGAAAGGGTATCAAATTATTTCAGCAGTGAAAGAGCAAACACCAGCTCGCAACCACAAAGCGCAACTACAGTTGGGAGAATGATGATGTGGCTCTGCATGTATCTCTTCTCTCTCTTCCCTATGGCTGGGGAGACAGTGCCCTCTGTCGGAGGGGCAAGGGACAAAAAGCTTGAAGCACTATGTAATATAAATCTAAATGATGATGACGATTATTGTATTCCCAGGCAGTCTCCTATCCAAGTACTAACCACGCCCTCGAGGCCGGCTACCCGTGGCTACGGCTGCTGAGGTGGCAAAGGGCTGGAGGGAGGAGCGGGGCGAGCGTCAAAGACTCTGGTTTCTCTTCATCACGAATAAGCCTTTCGCCTTTTACTAAAGACTTCCGTGGAGAGGAACGATGACGAGTTAAAGATATTTTTGGGAGGCTTTGCCTGACGGCAGAGCCTGCGTGTCCTGTTTGAAAGCAAAATATCGTCCCGCGGTGGATCTCCTTTTCCTGGTTGTGCGCGTTTCCATCCCAATGTTCAATATGGCGCCCCTGTTAATTTTGAGTTGAATAATTCTGCCTCACAATTTTTACTAATTGAATTGTGCAGAATTTACAAAATACAGAGATGCATAAAACACAAACGCAAAACATATATTAAAACATAAATATCATAACCCAATGTTCAATCTCTAAGCCCCAATCTTTTGCTTATTCTTGTCTGAGCCAGGGCTTCTGGGTTTCTCAGCGTTTGGTGAAGTGGGGTGGTGTGCTGGGCGGGGGGAGGGAGAGGCCGTATGATCCTGTCCCCTCCCCCAGCCGCCGTGAGAGTTTGGGACACCATTCCCAATGGCGTGAGAGGACTTGTGCCATTTCCAACTCATACTTACCTGGCAGGGGAGACACCTTGATCATGAAGGAGGTTCACCCAGGGCGAGGCTCAGCCATTGCACTCCGGCTGTGCTGACCCTTGCGAATTCCCCAAATGTGGGAATCTCGACTGCATAATTTCTGGTAGTGGGGGACTGCGTCCGCGCTCTCCCCTGATTAAAACTGTCTAATGGTATTTCAGTGCTGAAAATAGGACAAAGTGGGTGCCTCGTAAACAACAGCTCGTGAGCCCCAAGCGCAACTACGGCAGCTTTTAATGAGGATGCGCAACTACGGCAGCTTTTAATGAGGATGCGGCTGTGTGTCTATCTCAGCTCTCTCTGCGCCTTGGTTGGGGAAACAGTGCCCCCTATTGCAGAGGCAAGGGCCAAAAAGCTTACAGCACCTGGTATTCCCAGGCGGTCTCCCATCCAAGTACTAACCAGGCCCGACCCTGCTTAGCTTCCGAGATCGGACGAGATCGGGCGTGTTCAGGGTGGTATGGCCGTAAGCGGAGGAGCAAGACGGAGGTAAGCCTCTTATACTTTGCCTGGCTCTGCTCTCTCCCTTTTGGACTTGGTGTTTTTTTTCTGTCTTTCTTTCTTTCTTTTTCTTTCTTTCTTTCTCTCTTTCTTTCTTTCTAACGTTCTCTCTATCTTTCTTACTTTTTTGTCAAGTGAAAGGGCTTCACTAGCATGGGAAACATATGTTTACATTGTCAAAGCAGGTTCTCTCGTGATTGAAAGGGTATCAAATTATTTCAGCAGTGAAAGAGCAAACACCAGCTCGCAACCACAAAGCGCAACTACAGTTGGGAGAATGATGATGTGGCTCTGCATGTATCTCTTCTCTCTCTTCCCTATGGCTGGGGAGACAGTGCCCTCTGTCGGAGGGGCAAGGGACAAAAAGCTTGAAGCACTATGTAATATAAATCTAAATGATGATGACGATTATTGTATTCCCAGGCAGTCTCCTATCCAAGTACTAACCACGCCCTCGAGGCCGGCTACCCGTGGCTACGGCTGCTGAGGTGGCAAAGGGCTGGAGGGAGGAGCGGGGCGAGCGTCAAAGACTCTGGTTTCTCTTCATCACGAATAAGCCTTTCGCCTTTTACTAAAGACTTCCGTGGAGAGGAACGATGACGAGTTAAAGATATTTTTGGGAGGCTTTGCCTGACGGCAGAGCCTGCGTGTCCTGTTTGAAAGCAAAATATCGTCCCGCGGTGGATCTCCTTTTCCTGGTTGTGCGCGTTTCCATCCCAATGTTCAATATGGCGCCCCTGTTAATTTTGAGTTGAATAATTCTGCCTCACAATTTTTACTAATTGAATTGTGCAGAATTTACAAAATACAGAGATGCATAAAACACAAACGCAAAACATATATTAAAACATAAATATCATAACCCAATGTTCAATCTCTAAGCCCCAATCTTTTGCTTATTCTTGTCTGAGCCAGGGCTTCTGGGTTTCTCAGCGTTTGGTGAAGTGGGGTGGTGTGCTGGGCGGGGGGAGGGAGAGGCCGTATGATCCTGTCCCCTCCCCCAGCCGCCGTGAGAGTTTGGGACACCATTCCCAATGGCGTGAGAGGACTTGTGCCATTTCCAACTCATACTTACCTGGCAGGGGAGACACCTTGATCATGAAGGAGGTTCACCCAGGGCGAGGCTCAGCCATTGCACTCCGGCTGTGCTGACCCTTGCGAATTCCCCAAATGTGGGAATCTCGACTGCATAATTTCTGGTAGTGGGGGACTGCGTCCGCGCTCTCCCCTGATTAAAACTGTCTAATGGTATTTCAGTGCTGAAAATAGGACAAAGTGGGTGCCTCGTAAACAACAGCTCGTGAGCCCCAAGCGCAACTACGGCAGCTTTTAATGAGGATGCGCAACTACGGCAGCTTTTAATGAGGATGCGGCTGTGTGTCTATCTCAGCTCTCTCTGCGCCTTGGTTGGGGAAACAGTGCCCCCTATTGCAGAGGCAAGGGCCAAAAAGCTTACAGCACCTGGTATTCCCAGGCGGTCTCCCATCCAAGTACTAACCAGGCCCGACCCTGCTTAGCTTCCGAGATCGGACGAGATCGGGCGTGTTCAGGGTGGTATGGCCGTAAGCGGAGGAGCAAGACGGAGGTAAGCCTCTTATACTTTGCCTGGCTCTGCTCTCTCCCTTTTGGACTTGGTGTTTTTTTTCTGTCTTTCTTTCTTTCTTTCTTTTTCTTTCTTTCTTTCTCTCTTTCTTTCTTTCTAACGTTCTCTCTATCTTTCTTACTTTTTTGTCAAGTGAAAGGGCTTCACTAGCATGGGAAACATATGTTTACATTGTCAAAGCAGGTTCTCTCGTGATTGAAAGGGTATCAAATTATTTCAGCAGTGAAAGAGCAAACACCAGCTCGCAACCACAAAGCGCAACTACAGTTGGGAGAATTATGATGTGGCTCTGCATGTATCTCTTCTCTCTCTTCCCTATGGCTGGGGAGACAGTGCCCTCTGTCGGAGGGGCAAGGGACAAAAAGCTTGAAGCACTATGTAATATAAATCTAAATGATGATGACGATTATTGTATTCCCAGGCAGTCTCCTATCCAAGTACTAACCACGCCCTCGAGGCCGGCTACCCGTGGCTACGGCTGCTGAGGTGGCAAAGGGCTGGAGGGAGGAGCGGGGCGAGCGTCAAAGACTCTGGTTTCTCTTCATCACGAATAAGCCTTTCGCCTTTTACTAAAGACTTCCGTGGAGAGGAACGATGACGAGTTAAAGATATTTTTGGGAGGCTTTGCCTGACGGCAGAGCCTGCGTGTCCTGTTTGAAAGCAAAATATCGTCCCGCGGTGGATCTCCTTTTCCTGGTTGTGCGCGTTTCCATCCCAATGTTCAATATGGCGCCCCTGTTAATTTTGAGTTGAATAATTCTGCCTCACAATTTTTACTAATTGAATTGTGCAGAATTTACAAAATACAGAGATGCATAAAACACAAACGCAAAACATATATTAAAACATAAATATCATAACCCAATGTTCAATCTCTAAGCCCCAATCTTTTGCTTATTCTTGTCTGAGCCAGGGCTTCTGGGTTTCTCAGCGTTTGGTGAAGTGGGGTGGTGTGCTGGGCGGGGGGAGGGAGAGGCCGTATGATCCTGTCCCCTCCCCCAGCCGCCGTGAGAGTTTGGGACACCATTCCCAATGGCGTGAGAGGACTTGTGCCATTTCCAACTCATACTTACCTGGCAGGGGAGACACCTTGATCATGAAGGAGGTTCACCCAGGGACGTATCCTCTGTAGGCTGGAGTCGTGCGGTGTATGGGGCACAGCCACAGAGTCCTGCGGACTGCTAACGCAACATGGCCTCAGCGTCGAACCAAACCAACAGGCGGAATGCTGTCCGGTTTGAGCTCCAGAGCAACATGGAGATGGACCGGCTGCAGTTCTCAAGAAGGATTTTACAAGCTGAACTGGAGTTTACACCTGCCCAGCTGGATTATATCTTTGCCCTGCCAGGGAAAAAAGTGTTTGAGGTAATCTTCTCAACATTTTACTACTTTGAGCAATGTCTTGAACGATTTACACAGAAGAAAGCTAGTAATCTCAGACTGGAAAACATTGTCCTGACCCCCTTGTCAGAAAGAGACTCTAAAAATATCACAGTTCTCATGTATTCTGAGAAAGTCACAACTGAGGACATTCAGACCTGGTTGTCTAGATACTGCGTGGTGAACAGAGGAATGGAGATGAGGGACCAGGATGGCATCCGTACAGGAGCACGGCGCTTTTATGTGAAGCTCCGGAGGCAAGCGTTTGATGGTAGAGAGCAGCTGAGCCATGTGCCCTCAACGATCCAGCTGGGGCAGGTCAGGGGGCAGGTATTCTACCAAGGCCAACCAAAGGAATGCAGAAAGTGTGGAGCCGAAGGACATCTGGCCGCTGACTGCATCGTCACCTTCTGCAAGAACTGCAGGAACTCCAGCCACGCCACCAGGGACTGCAACCAGCCGATGAGGTGCAATCTCTGTGGGGAAAATACACATTCCTTCAGAGACTGCCCTCAGTCATACGCAAACCGGACAAGGCAGCAAGTCCCCCCCCAACCCGATCAACCAGCAGCAGAGAACCACCCTGCCCCAGATGGCAGACAACCCAGTGCCCAGGCAGACGGCACCGGTCCCCCGGCAGTGATGGCAGGGGGAACTCCAGCAAAAGCAGCGGGGGAGCAGATGGCATCGACGGCAGAGGGAACCCCGGCGGCGAGAGCAGGGGGAGATGCGGCGAGGGCAGAGGGACCCCCAGTGGCAGTGGAGCAGGCGGCGGCGAGGGCAGACGGAAACCCGGCGGCAGTGGAGCAGGCAGCGGTGAGGGCAGAGGGAACCCCGTCGGCGGCGAGGGCAGAGGGAATCCCGGCGACAGTGGAGCAGATGGCGGCGAGGGCGGACGGAAACCCGGCGACGGCAGAGGGAACGCCGGCGGCGGAGAGGGCAGAGCAGGCGAGGGCAAAGGGAACCCTGGTGGCAACAGAGGAACAGGCTGTGGACCCCGCTGATGAAGTCGACCGACTGGACTGGAGTGCAGAGCACTCCGGGGATGAGGACGACTCCAGGCTGGCCCCCAACCGTCCAGAATGGGCAGCTATCAGCCAGGAGACCGAGGCTGACCTTCAAGCTGCGCAGGACACAGCCCCGGTGAACTCCACTGCCATCTCAGCCCAGGACTGCAGAGACTTCCTGGATAACCTGATGGCAGGGCTAGGAGCGTCCCCTGGAGGCCACGCTACCATCTCCGAGGTGGAAAAGGGAGCACCACAGCTCTCGTCCCTGTCATCAGAAGAGCCCCCCTTCCACTCTTCAGAAGAGCCACTCCTCCAAGACCCCGAGAGCCGAACCCCATCGCAGAAGCGACTGCTCCAGGACTCATCTGAAGAGTCACTCTTACAAGACGCCCAGGTATGGCCCGCTCTAACCTCTAGGTCCGGCTCCTTCCTGGACGCTCAAAGCCTGAGTGTCTTCTCCACTGCCACCCAGATGAAGGTGGGGAGGAGGGATGAAGTCGGGCATCAGAAAGAGCCAAAGAAGAAGAAAAAAGATAAGGATAGAGAGAAGAGGCAAGTCCCCTGAACCCCTTAGAATGCGATCCCATTAAAAATCCTCTATGGCCCCCTTTTCTATTATCACCATTAACACCAGAGGCCTCAATGACCCCATCAAATGTCAGTCTGTGGTTGATGATTTGTATGGGGACAATGGTGATATCATTTTATTACAGGAATGCAACATCCCATATATGGACAATTATTCTTGTTATCAGAAAAGATGGCCCCATGGTGAATCAGTCTGGTCAGGAGACAACAGGAACAGATCATCTGGAGTTGCAATACTCCTGAGAGGACAGTCCTTTGTTACCAAAAGAGTCCAGAGAGTTATTGATGGACGCCTACTCTGCGTTGACCTTGAGGTTAATGGTAAAAAACTCAGAGTAATAAATATCTATTGTCCCTCTGAACTCCAAGATCGGCTAGAAACCATACAGTCTATTCAACCGCTGGTTTTCTGTGGGTGGGAGGTGATCATAGGTGGAGACTTTAACTGTATTTGCGAAAAAAAGGACAGAAGGTCGATATCTACTGCTGATGTCAGATTAGATGCTAGTTCTCATGCATTGGTCAACTTGATTGACGACTGTAGGCTAACTGACACCTTCCTTTTTACAAACCCTCAAACCCCAGGCTTCACATGGTCAAATGGTAGAACCCTTTCCCGTATCGATTTGCTCCTCACCTCTGCAGGAGTGACCCCAGTAGCCAGCTCTGTAACACCAGTCCCATACTCGGATCATGCAAAACTCACCTGCTGCTTTGAGATTAAAGATACAGTACGCCAACGCCCAGGTTCCTGGAAATTAAACATAAGTTTATTGGAAAATGTCACTACTGTATCAAAATTTAAAGGAAAATTGGAACAGTGGAAAACCTTGCAGTGCATGTATGATTCGTTAGGGGACTGGTGGGAAGAAACAAAGCAGAGAGCTAAAGCATTCTTCATGCTGGAGGGCAGAAGACTTGCGGCCATGAAACGGTCCTACCAGGGTAGACTTCAAGGTAGACTTCAGCGCTGTTACTCCCTTGCCCTCTCAGGGTTTGATGTTAGAGAGGACATCTCTAATTTAAAAAAAGAGATGATGAGACTAACAAATGAAAAGAGTAAAGGCCTCCTCACAAGAAGTCGCATACAACACCTGGAGGAGAATGAAAGATGTACCCGCTACTTCTTCAGAAGACTGTCTAAGCCAAAACATCGCATCCAAACTGTGCTAGATCGAGAGGGGGAAGAGGTGAAGGACACACAACAAATTTTAAAGGTTGTAAAGTCCTATTACTCAGACCTCTACCAAGAGAGACAGATTTCTGAGGATGAAGTGAGTTCATTTCTTTCCCAATTGACCACAGGAGTCGATAATAGCACTAGAGATAAGCTGGAGGAAGTTTTGACAACAGTAGAATTAACAAAGGCCTTACAGAGCATGGAAAATAATAAAACTCCAGGTTTAGATGGTCTACCCAAGGAATTTTATATTACATTCTGGGACCAGTTAAAAGATCCTTTATTAGAAGTTTTTAAAGAGAGTCTGGACAGGGGTACATTACCTTTATCTTTGAAAAAAGGTTCAATATCCCTGTTGTACAAGAAGGGCCCAAAAGAAGACCTTAAGAACTGGAGACCCCTGACACTGTTAGGAGTAGATGTTAAAATCCTTGCAAAAGCGCTGTATTTTAGACTCCAACCAGTAGTTGGCAGCATTGTCCACTTAGACCAAACCTGTAGCATCCCAGGACGGTCTATGTGTGATAGTCTAGCACTTGTAAGAGACACGTACCTCTACTGTCAGGATCGTAATCACCCTTTATGTATTTTGGGCCTAGATTTGGAGAAGGCCTTTGACAGTGTTAGTCATAACTATCTAAAAGTTGTCCTCGCCCACCTCAAATTTGGTTCAACCTTTAGGAGGTGGGTTGAGTTACTATACACAGATTGTACCAGTGTAGTAATGGTAAATGGGGAGACCACAGACCCTGTAGACATACAAGCAGGCGTGCGGCAAGGCTGCCCGCTTTCCGCAGCCCTTTTTGTCCTTGCCATTGAACCCCTGGCATGCGCCCTTAGAAACCATAGGAACATCAATGGGATATCGGTACCAGGGAGTAGCGGGAGACAAGCCAAACTCTCCATTTACATGGATGACCTCACCCTTCTGTTAGCGGACAATGCATCTGTCAGAGAGACCCTAACAGTGTGTGACAAATTCACACTGGCCTCTGGCACTAGAGTAAATAAGAACAAGTGTGAGACACTGCACCTCAACTGGCAGGAGCCTATTGACCACCTGGGCCTGTTGGAAAGACGAGATACCATTAAAGTGCTGGGCGTCCAGATTGGTAAAAACATGGAATCCTGCAACTGGGCTGCCAAATTACCTAAAGTAAGAAGCAAACTGATCCAGTGGCAGGACAGGGAGCTCACCCTTACTGGGAAGGTGTTAGTAGTGAAGGCAGAAGTCCTAGCCTCCCTATCACATCTGGCAGCCACCTTTCCAATCCCCCAGAAGGCCATGGTGTCTCTTAGAAAGGTTATATTCCATTTCATCTGGGGGTGCCAACAGGAGAAGTTGAGGAGAGACATCATGCACAAATCGATTGCAAAGGGTGGAAGGGCAGTTCCAGAATTTGAAACAAAGTTTAAGGCCATGTTTGTATCCCCAATCCTAAAAGCCTGTCTTAGTGAGGGACAGGGTCCAATCTGGACCGACTTTGCCAGACTGTGGGTTGGTCGCAATGTTTTAACTACATGGGGGAAAAGACCAGCCCTAAATATACCTCATGCTGAGAGCTGCCCACCAATCTACAACATGGTATTGAAGACGTTACCACAGGGGCTTGCAGTAATCTCACCACAGAGGATGGCAAGAGTACAGGTAGAGAAAGTGTTGTCCCCACAGCTACAATTACTAGCTCCGGTGGGCGCACTGACAGAGGACAAGTGTACACTGGTTTGGGCAAACGTAAACAACAACACCCTGACCAATATACACAAAGACCTAGCATGGCAGGTCGCCCACCAATGTTTACCCACTAGAGCCTTCCTTAAGAGGAGACGCTGTACCAGGAGCCCCATGTGTCCTAGAACAACTTGTGGGAGTGATGAGACCGTAGCCCACTTACTGTGGTCATGCCCCTATGCTAAGAGGGTGTGGGCACTAGTAGCCCCTTGGTTGCAGAACCTATATAGAGCCCCTTCAACCTTTGACGATATTGCATATGGTTTTTTACTTGGTAAATCTCCAGAGAATGTAATTAAGTGGTGGGTTATAATAAATTGTGTAAAGGACTGTCTCTGGAGATCCAGGAATGTATGGGTCTATAAGAAACATAGCGTCCCAATGTCTGATGTGATGAAAAATTTGATGTCCATTTTTAGAGATTATATTATTAAGGATAAAACTGTTAAAGACGATAAAATGAAGTTAGATTTGTGGAAGGTTCCCCCCAATATACTGATGAATGTAAACTGTTTTTAAATTACTTAATTTGTGATTTGACTAAAGAATTAAGATTGTTGTGTGTCTGCCTGTAATCGTATCTTTATCTGCAATTGAACAATAAAAAACCTAAAAAGTGAAAAGTGAAAAAGTGGTTCACCCAGGGCGAGGCTCAGCCATTGCACTCCGGCTGTGCTGACCCTTGCGAATTCCCCAAATGTGGGAATCTCGACTGCATAATTTCTGGTAGTGGGGGACTGCGTCCGCGCTCTCCCCTGATTAAAACTGTCTAATGGTATTTCAGTGCTGAAAATAGGACAAAGTGGGTGCCTCGTAAACAACAGCTCGTGAGCCCCAAGCGCAACTACGGCAGCTTTTAATGAGGATGCGCAACTACGGCAGCTTTTAATGAGGATGCGGCTGTGTGTCTATCTCAGCTCTCTCTGCGCCTTGGTTGGGGAAACAGTGCCCCCTATTGCAGAGGCAAGGGCCAAAAAGCTTACAGCACCTGGTATTCCCAGGCGGTCTCCCATCCAAGTACTAACCAGGCCCGACCCTGCTTAGCTTCCGAGATCGGACGAGATCGGGCGTGTTCAGGGTGGTATGGCCGTAAGCGGAGGAGCAAGACGGAGGTAAGCCTCTTATACTTTGCCTGGCTCTGCTCTCTCCCTTTTGGACTTGGTGTTTTTTTTCTGTCTTTCTTTCTTTCTTTCTTTTTCTTTCTTTCTTTCTCTCTTTCTTTCTTTCTAACGTTCTCTCTATCTTTCTTACTTTTTTGTCAAGTGAAAGGGCTTCACTAGCATGGGAAACATATGTTTACATTGTCAAAGCAGGTTCTCTCGTGATTGAAAGGGTATCAAATTATTTCAGCAGTGAAAGAGCAAACACCAGCTCGCAACCACAAAGCGCAACTACAGTTGGGAGAATGATGATGTGGCTCTGCATGTATCTCTTCTCTCTCTTCCCTATGGCTGGGGAGACAGTGCCCTCTGTCGGAGGGGCAAGGGACAAAAAGCTTGAAGCACTATGTAATATAAATCTAAATGATGATGACGATTATTGTATTCCCAGGCAGTCTCCTATCCAAGTACTAACCACGCCCTCGAGGCCGGCTACCCGTGGCTACGGCTGCTGAGGTGGCAAAGGGCTGGAGGGAGGAGCGGGGCGAGCGTCAAAGACTCTGGTTTCTCTTCATCACGAATAAGCCTTTCGCCTTTTACTAAAGACTTCCGTGGAGAGGAACGATGACGAGTTAAAGATATTTTTGGGAGGCTTTGCCTGACGGCAGAGCCTGCGTGTCCTGTTTGAAAGCAAAATATCGTCCCGCGGTGGATCTCCTTTTCCTGGTTGTGCGCGTTTCCATCCCAATGTTCAATATGGCGCCCCTGTTAATTTTGAGTTGAATAATTCTGCCTCACAATTTTTACTAATTGAATTGTGCAGAATTTACAAAATACAGAGATGCATAAAACACAAACGCAAAACATATATTAAAACATAAATATCATAACCCAATGTTCAATCTCTAAGCCCCAATCTTTTGCTTATTCTTGTCTGAGCCAGGGCTTCTGGGTTTCTCAGCGTTTGGTGAAGTGGGGTGGTGTGCTGGGCGGGGGGAGGGAGAGGCCGTATGATCCTGTCCCCTCCCCCAGCCGCCGTGAGAGTTTGGGACACCATTCCCAATGGCGTGAGAGGACTTGTGCCATTTCCAACTCATACTTACCTGGCAGGGGAGACACCTTGATCATGAAGGAGGTTCACCCAGGGCGAGGCTCAGCCATTGCACTCCGGCTGTGCTGACCCTTGCGAATTCCCCAAATGTGGGAATCTCGACTGCATAATTTCTGGTAGTGGGGGACTGCGTCCGCGCTCTCCCCTGATTAAAACTGTCTAATGGTATTTCAGTGCTGAAAATAGGACAAAGTGGGTGCCTCGTAAACAACAGCTCGTGAGCCCCAAGCGCAACTACGGCAGCTTTTAATGAGGATGCGCAACTACGGCAGCTTTTAATGAGGATGCGGCTGTGTGTCTATCTCAGCTCTCTCTGCGCCTTGGTTGGGGAAACAGTGCCCCCTATTGCAGAGGCAAGGGCCAAAAAGCTTACAGCACCTGGTATTCCCAGGCGGTCTCCCATCCAAGTACTAACCAGGCCCGACCCTGCTTAGCTTCCGAGATCGGACGAGATCGGGCGTGTTCAGGGTGGTATGGCCGTAAGCGGAGGAGCAAGACGGAGGTAAGCCTCTTATACTTTGCCTGGCTCTGCTCTCTCCCTTTTGGACTTGGTGTTTTTTTTCTGTCTTTCTTTCTTTCTTTCTTTTTCTTTCTTTCTTTCTCTCTTTCTTTCTTTCTAACGTTCTCTCTATCTTTCTTACTTTTTTGTCAAGTGAAAGGGCTTCACTAGCATGGGAAACATATGTTTACATTGTCAAAGCAGGTTCTCTCGTGATTGAAAGGGTATCAAATTATTTCAGCAGTGAAAGAGCAAACACCAGCTCGCAACCACAAAGCGCAACTACAGTTGGGAGAATGATGATGTGGCTCTGCATGTATCTCTTCTCTCTCTTCCCTATGGCTGGGGAGACAGTGCCCTCTGTCGGAGGGGCAAGGGACAAAAAGCTTGAAGCACTATGTAATATAAATCTAAATGATGATGACGATTATTGTATTCCCAGGCAGTCTCCTATCCAAGTACTAACCACGCCCTCGAGGCCGGCTACCCGTGGCTACGGCTGCTGAGGTGGCAAAGGGCTGGAGGGAGGAGCGGGGCGAGCGTCAAAGACTCTGGTTTCTCTTCATCACGAATAAGCCTTTCGCCTTTTACTAAAGACTTCCGTGGAGAGGAACGATGACGAGTTAAAGATATTTTTGGGAGGCTTTGCCTGACGGCAGAGCCTGCGTGTCCTGTTTGAAAGCAAAATATCGTCCCGCGGTGGATCTCCTTTTCCTGGTTGTGCGCGTTTCCATCCCAATGTTCAATATGGCGCCCCTGTTAATTTTGAGTTGAATAATTCTGCCTCACAATTTTTACTAATTGAATTGTGCAGAATTTACAAAATACAGAGATGCATAAAACACAAACGCAAAACATATATTAAAACATAAATATCATAACCCAATGTTCAATCTCTAAGCCCCAATCTTTTGCTTATTCTTGTCTGAGCCAGGGCTTCTGGGTTTCTCAGCGTTTGGTGAAGTGGGGTGGTGTGCTGGGCGGGGGGAGGGAGAGGCCGTATGATCCTGTCCCCTCCCCCAGCCGCCGTGAGAGTTTGGGACACCATTCCCAATGGCGTGAGAGGACTTGTGCCATTTCCAACTCATACTTACCTGGCAGGGGAGACACCTTGATCATGAAGGAGGTTCACCCAGGGCGAGGCTCAGCCATTGCACTCCGGCTGTGCTGACCCTTGCGAATTCCCCAAATGTGGGAATCTCGACTGCATAATTTCTGGTAGTGGGGGACTGCGTCCGCGCTCTCCCCTGATTAAAACTGTCTAATGGTATTTCAGTGCTGAAAATAGGACAAAGTGGGTGCCTCGTAAACAACAGCTCGTGAGCCCCAAGCGCAACTACGGCAGCTTTTAATGAGGATGCGCAACTACGGCAGCTTTTAATGAGGATGCGGCTGTGTGTCTATCTCAGCTCTCTCTGCGCCTTGGTTGGGGAAACAGTGCCCCCTATTGCAGAGGCAAGGGCCAAAAAGCTTACAGCACCTGGTATTCCCAGGCGGTCTCCCATCCAAGTACTAACCAGGCCCGACCCTGCTTAGCTTCCGAGATCGGACGAGATCGGGCGTGTTCAGGGTGGTATGGCCGTAAGCGGAGGAGCAAGACGGAGGTAAGCCTCTTATACTTTGCCTGGCTCTGCTCTCTCCCTTTTGGACTTGGTGTTTTTTTTCTGTCTTTCTTTCTTTCTTTCTTTTTCTTTCTTTCTTTCTCTCTTTCTTTCTTTCTAACGTTCTCTCTATCTTTCTTACTTTTTTGTCAAGTGAAAGGGCTTCACTAGCATGGGAAACATATGTTTACATTGTCAAAGCAGGTTCTCTCGTGATTGAAAGGGTATCAAATTATTTCAGCAGTGAAAGAGCAAACACCAGCTCGCAACCACAAAGCGCAACTACAGTTGGGAGAATTATGATGTGGCTCTGCATGTATCTCTTCTCTCTCTTCCCTATGGCTGGGGAGACAGTGCCCTCTGTCGGAGGGGCAAGGGACAAAAAGCTTGAAGCACTATGTAATATAAATCTAAATGATGATGACGATTATTGTATTCCCAGGCAGTCTCCTATCCAAGTACTAACCACGCCCTCGAGGCCGGCTACCCGTGGCTACGGCTGCTGAGGTGGCAAAGGGCTGGAGGGAGGAGCGGGGCGAGCGTCAAAGACTCTGGTTTCTCTTCATCACGAATAAGCCTTTCGCCTTTTACTAAAGACTTCCGTGGAGAGGAACGATGACGAGTTAAAGATATTTTTGGGAGGCTTTGCCTGACGGCAGAGCCTGCGTGTCCTGTTTGAAAGCAATATATCGTCCCGCGGTGGATCTCCTTTTCCTGGTTGTGCGCGTTTCCATCCCAATGTTCAATATGGCGCCCCTGTTAATTTTGAGTTGAATAATTCTGCCTCACAATTTTTACTAATTGAATTGTGCAGAATTTACAAAATACAGAGATGCATAAAACACAAACGCAAAACATATATTAAAACATAAATATCATAACCCAATGTTCAATCTCTAAGCCCCAATCTTTTGCTTATTCTTGTCTGAGCCAGGGCTTCTGGGTTTCTCAGCGTTTGGTGAAGTGGGGTGGTGTGCTGGGCGGGGGGAGGGAGAGGCCGTATGATCCTGTCCCCTCCCCCAGCCGCCGTGAGAGTTTGGGACACCATTCCCAATGGCGTGAGAGGACTTGTGCCATTTCCAACTCATACTTACCTGGCAGGGGAGACACCTTGATCATGAAGGAGGTTCACCCAGGGCGAGGCTCAGCCATTGCACTCCGGCTGTGCTGACCCTTGCGAATTCCCCAAATGTGGGAATCTCGACTGCATAATTTCTGGTAGTGGGGGACTGCGTCCGCGCTCTCCCCTGATTAAAACTGTCTAATGGTATTTCAGTGCTGAAAATAGGACAAAGTGGGTGCCTCGTAAACAACAGCTCGTGAGCCCCAAGCGCAACTACGGCAGCTTTTAATGAGGATGCGCAACTACGGCAGCTTTTAATGAGGATGCGGCTGTGTGTCTATCTCAGCTCTCTCTGCGCCTTGGTTGGGGAAACAGTGCCCCCTATTGCAGAGGCAAGGGCCAAAAAGCTTACAGCACCTGGTATTCCCAGGCGGTCTCCCATCCAAGTACTAACCAGGCCCGACCCTGCTTAGCTTCCGAGATCGGACGAGATCGGGCGTGTTCAGGGTGGTATGGCCGTAAGCGGAGGAGCAAGACGGAGGTAAGCCTCTTATACTTTGCCTGGCTCTGCTCTCTCCCTTTTGGACTTGGTGTTTTTTTTCTGTCTTTCTTTCTTTCTTTTTCTTTCTTTCTTTCTCTCTTTCTTTCTTTCTAACGTTCTCTCTATCTTTCTTACTTTTTTGTCAAGTGAAAGGGCTTCACTAGCATGGGAAACATATGTTTACATTGTCAAAGCAGGTTCTCTCGTGATTGAAAGGGTATCAAATTATTTCAGCAGTGAAAGAGCAAACACCAGCTCGCAACCACAAAGCGCAACTACAGTTGGGAGAATGATGATGTGGCTCTGCATGTATCTCTTCTCTCTCTTCCCTATGGCTGGGGAGACAGTGCCCTCTGTCGGAGGGGCAAGGGACAAAAAGCTTGAAGCACTATGTAATATAAATCTAAATGATGATGACGATTATTGTATTCCCAGGCAGTCTCCTATCCAAGTACTAACCACGCCCTCGAGGCCGGCTACCCGTGGCTACGGCTGCTGAGGTGGCAAAGGGCTGGAGGGAGGAGCGGGGCGAGCGTCAAAGACTCTGGTTTCTCTTCATCACGAATAAGCCTTTCGCCTTTTACTAAAGACTTCCGTGGAGAGGAACGATGACGAGTTAAAGATATTTTTGGGAGGCTTTGCCTGACGGCAGAGCCTGCGTGTCCTGTTTGAAAGCAAAATATCGTCCCGCGGTGGATCTCCTTTTCCTGGTTGTGCGCGTTTCCATCCCAATGTTCAATATGGCGCCCCTGTTAATTTTGAGTTGAATAATTCTGCCTCACAATTTTTACTAATTGAATTGTGCAGAATTTACAAAATACAGAGATGCATAAAACACAAACGCAAAACATATATTAAAACATAAATATCATAACCCAATGTTCAATCTCTAAGCCCCAATCTTTTGCTTATTCTTGTCTGAGCCAGGGCTTCTGGGTTTCTCAGCGTTTGGTGAAGTGGGGTGGTGTGCTGGGCGGGGGGAGGGAGAGGCCGTATGATCCTGTCCCCTCCCCCAGCCGCCGTGAGAGTTTGGGACACCATTCCCAATGGCGTGAGAGGACTTGTGCCATTTCCAACTCATACTTACCTGGCAGGGGAGACACCTTGATCATGAAGGAGGTTCACCCAGGGCGAGGCTCAGCCATTGCACTCCGGCTGTGCTGACCCTTGCGAATTCCCCAAATGTGGGAATCTCGACTGCATAATTTCTGGTAGTGGGGGACTGCGTCCGCGCTCTCCCCTGATTAAAACTGTCTAATGGAATTTCAGTGCTGAAAATAGGACAAAGTGGGTGCCTCGTAAACAACAGCTCGTGAGCCCCAAGCGCAACTACGGCAGCTTTTAATGAGGATGCGCAACTACGGCAGCTTTTAATGAGGATGCGGCTGTGTGTCTATCTCAGCTCTCTCTGCGCCTTGGTTGGGGAAACAGTGCCCCCTATTGCAGAGGCAAGGGCCAAAAAGCTTACAGCACCTGGTATTCCCAGGCGGTCTCCCATCCAAGTACTAACCAGGCCCGACCCTGCTTAGCTTCCGAGATCGGACGAGATCGGGCGTGTTCAGGGTGGTATGGCCGTAAGCGGAGGAGCAAGACGGAGGTAAGCCTCTTATACTTTGCCTGGCTCTGCTCTCTCCCTTTTGGACTTGGTGTTTTTTTTCTGTCTTTCTTTCTTTCTTTCTTTTTCTTTCTTTCTTTCTCTCTTTCTTTCTTTCTAACGTTCTCTCTATCTTTCTTACTTTTTTGTCAAGTGAAAGGGCTTCACTAGCATGGGAAACATATGTTTACATTGTCAAAGCAGGTTCTCTCGTGATTGAAAGGGTATCAAATTATTTCAGCAGTGAAAGAGCAAACACCAGCTCGCAACCACAAAGCGCAACTACAGTTGGGAGAATTATGATGTGGCTCTGCATGTATCTCTTCTCTCTCTTCCCTATGGCTGGGGAGACAGTGCCCTCTGTCGGAGGGGCAAGGGACAAAAAGCTTAAAGCACTATGTAATATAAATCTAAATGATGATGACGATTATTGTATTCCCAGGCAGTCTCCTATCCAAGTACTAACCACGCCCTCGAGGCCGGCTACCCGTGGCTACGGCTGCTGAGGTGGCAAAGGGCTGGAGGGAGGAGCGGGGCGAGCGTCAAAGACTCTGGTTTCTCTTCATCACGAATAAGCCTTTCGCCTTTGACTAAAGACTTCTGTGGAGAGGAACGATGACGAGTTAAAGATATTTTTGGGAGGCTTTGCCTGACGGCAGAGCCTGCGTGTCCTGTTTGAAAGCAAAATATCGTCCCGCGGTGGATCTCCTTTTCCTGGTTGTGCGCGTTTCCATCCCAATGTTCAATATGGCGCCCCTGTTAATTTTGAGTTGAATAATTCTGCCTCACAATTTTTACTAATTGAATTGTGCAGAATTTACAAAATACAGAGATGCATAAAACACAAACGCAAAACATATATTAAAACATAAATATCATAACCCAATGTTCAATCTCTAAGCCCCAATCTTTTGCTTATTCTTGTCTGAGCCAGGGCTTCTGGGTTTCTCAGCGTTTGGTGAAGTGGGGTGGTGTGCTGGGCGGGGGGAGAGAGAGGCCGTATGATCCTGTCCCCTCCCCCAGCCGCCGTGAGAGTTTGGGACACCATTCCCAATGGCGTGAGAGGACTTGTGCCATTTCCAACTCATACTTACCTGGCAGGGGAGACACCTTGATCATGAAGGAGGTTCACCCAGGGCCTCCTGGGGGAACCTTGAACACTTGACTACATCTTGACTACATAACGTGAAATCCAAAATGGCTACACCAGTGACGAGGAGGAATGCTGTCCGTTTTGAATTACAAGGCAACCTGGAGATGGACCGCCTGCAGTTTTCAAGGAAGATTCTACAAACAGAATTGGGATTTGCAGCTGCCCAGCTTGATTACATCTTTGCCCTTCCAGGAAGAAAAGTATTTGAGGTAATTTTTGCAACGTTTGACTTCTTTGAGCAGTGTGTGGAGAGATTCAGAAGGAAAAAAGTGAACAATCCCAGGCTGGACAATATTACATTCACTCCACTGTCAGAAAGGGATGCTAGAACAGTCACAGTCATCATGTATTCAGAAAAAGTGACAACAGAGGATATACAAACCTGGATTTCACACTACTGTGCCGTGCAGAGAGGCATTGAACTCAGAGATCAAGATGGCATCCGGACAGGGGCGCGGCGCTTCTATGTCAAGCTGAGGCGGGAAGAGAACAATGGGCAGCTTCGTCATCTTCCCTCCACAATCCACCTGGGGGCAGTGAGAGGCCATGTGTTCTATCAAGGCCAGCCCAAGGAGTGTAGGAGGTGTGGCTCATTGGGACACCTAGCTGCCGACTGTAACATTACATTCTGCAGGAATTGTAAGAGTTCCAGCCATGCCACTAGGGACTGTGATCAGACAAGAAGGTGCAACCTCTGTGGAGATAACACCCACTCCTTCCGAGGTTGCCCTCAATCCTACGCCAACAGGACAGCTAACAGGACAAGGCAACCAGACCCGTTCCAGGTAGAGGGACCAGCAGCAGCAGACCGACCCGCCCCAGAGGAGGTGCAGCCAAGGCCTGAGGCTCAGGAGGAACAACCTCCCCAGCAGGAAGGTGTAACATCCAACATCCAACAAAACCTGCAAGCTGAGCTAGCAGCGGACCAGACGCCCGGGCAGCCCAGTGAGAGAGAGCATCACATCGAGAGTGGGCGGCTGGACTGGAGTGATGACCCAGCAGACATCTCAGGGGACAAGGACAACTCCAGGCTGTCCCCCAACTGTCCAGCATGGGCAGTAGACAGCCAGGAGACCCAGGTGGACCTGCTAGTGGTGCAGCATCCGGCCCCAGCAAACTCCACCGCCATCTCTGCCAGGGACTGCAGAGACCTACTGGACACCATGATGGCTGCCCTACCAGCGACCCCTGAAGACCGCCCCGATACCTCTGTCTTGGGGGGCGGACCGGAGGAGGCAGAGAGACCAACCCAGCCCCCGCCCTTGCTCCTGGACAGCTCGTCAGAACAGCAGACTTCATCACAGAAGCGCCAGCAGCAGGAGTCGTCAGGAGAGTCCCTCCTCCTGGGACCCCAGGTATGGCCCTCCCCAACATCCATGTCTGCGTCCTTCCTGGATGCTGAGAGTCTGACTGCCTTCTCCTCCGCCACTCAAATGAAGGAGGCGGAGGGGGAGGGCATTTGGCATCAGAAACCACCTAGGAAGAAAAAGAAGAATGGGAGGAGGGGACAGGATAGTCCGGACCCCTGACCCCTGCCCCCCATAGATTGTGACCCCCCCCAAGTATACCCTATGGCTTCTATAGCTATTGCATCACTTAACACTAGAGGCCTGAACGACCCTGTAAAGTGTTTATCAGCATTTACATTTTTGAATTCAGAGGGCAGTGACATCTTCCTATTACAGGAGTGCAACATACCCTACAGGGAAAACTACAAGCTTTATGAGGATAGATGGAGCCATGGACAGTCAGTGTGGTCAGGTGACAATAAAAACAGGTCATCTGGGGTGGCGGTGTTATTTAAAGGGTGGGGATTCAATATTCAGAGGGTACAACGTATAATAGATGGGAGAATTCTAGTTGTTGATGGGGAATGGAAGAATGTCAACTTGAGACTAATTAATGTCTACTGCCCAGCAGAACTACAAGAACGCCAAGATACCTTAAAAGCCATACAGCCTCTGTTGTTGTGTGGCAGGGAGGTGGTCTTGGGTGGCGATTTCAATTGCCTGGTAGACACAAAAGACAGATTGACTACCAGTACAGTGAGGCTGGACTCCAGCTCTGAGACATTAAAGAACATCATACAAGACTTTAAACTGACAGACACATTCCGTACCATAAACCCTAGTCTGCCTGGGTACACATGGACAAATGGAAGAACTCATTCCAGAATTGACTTTATACTTACTTCAGGGGGATTGCAGGTTGCCGATGCCTCAGTGACGCCGGTTTTCTTTTCGGACCATGCCAAGATTGACTGCTCTCTGGTTCTGAAAGATAAAACAGAAAAGGGTAAAGGGTCATGGAAGTTAAATATTTCCCTGCTTCAAGATGGAAAGGTGGTCAGTAGACTTAAAGAAAAACTGTTTCAGTGGTCCTCGCTTCAGTTTGCCTTTGACTCTGTGGGAGAATGGTGGGAGGATGTGAAGGGTAGAGTTAAGACATTTTTCATAGAGGTTGGGAAGAAAGCAGCCAAGAACAAACGTTTTAAGTGTAAAAACTATCAGGCACAATTACAACGTCTGTATACAATGGCTCATGCAGGGTTTGAAACAGCAGAGGACATAGCAAGGTTGAAGAGGGACATGCTACGTCTGTCTACAGAGGCTAGTCGTGGACTACTAACACGCAGCAGAATCCAACATATGGAGGAGCATGAGAAATGTTCTAGGTACTTCTTTAGAAAGCTAGCCCGGCCTAGAAACATCATGGAAGCAATTAAAGACAAACAAGGTAATGAACAGACAGAAATAAAAGACATACTTACCAGTGTACATACCTTCTATACAGACCTCTATAGGTGTGAAGACCTGGACAGAGCATCCTTAGAAAGCCTCCTGTCAAAAGTAAACAAAAATGTCAATGATTGTAATGATATGTTGGACTGTGAACTGTCTGTGAATGAACTGACCAAAGCGGTAGACAGCATGCAGAATAACAAGGCACCTGGGGCTGATGGTCTGCCTAAAGAATTTTACATCACCTTTTGGGCAGAACTAAAGGGCCCCCTTTTGGAAATGTTCAATGAGAGTCTCTGCAAGGGTAAACTACCATCATCCCTGAGAGAAGGCACTATTTCTCTGTTGTTTAAAAAAGGTGATAAAAAGGACATTAAGAACTGGAGGCCACTTACACTGCTGGGGGTGGACCGTAAAATCCTGGCAAAGGCCCTGTTCTTCAGGTTGCAGGGGGTGGCTGGGAAGGTGGTGGGAGAGGACCAGACCTGTGTGGTACCGGGGCGGTCCATGGGCGACAGCCTCGCCCTGGTGAGAGACTCATACCTCTATGCGGTGGACCGCGGTGTACCCCTTTGCATAGCCGGCCTGGACCTGGAAAAGGCCTTTGACAGAATCAATCATACTTATTTAAAAGAAGTGATGGAGAGTTTTGGTTTTGGGCCTAAAATGAGAGCCTGGATAGACCTGCTCTATAATGACTGTGTGAGTAGGGTGGTCGTGAATGGAAACACCACAGATACCTTCAAGGTGCAATCGGGGGTCAGGCAAGGTTGCCCTCTGTCTGTGGTCCTGTTTATCCTGGCAATGGAGCCACTGGCCTGCGCGATACGCCAGGACTCCTCCATCCGAGGCCTCCTTGTACCAGGGAGCAGTGGGAAGGAGGCAAAGCTGACTCTGTACATGGATGACCTGACTATCCTTTGCACCGACAACAGCTCAGCGGTCAAGGCCCTCAGGTGGAGTGACTGTTTTTCCAGGGCATCGGGGGCCAAGCTCAACAGGTCAAAGAGCGAAATCCTGTACGTCAACTGGAGGAGCCAAAAGCAGGAGCTGGGCCTGAAGGAGAACAATGACAGACTGAGAATCCTAGGCGTGGAGATAGGGAAGGACATGGAGAAAGTCAACTGGGAGAAAAGGCTCCCAATGATTAAAGGGAAACTACTCCAGTGGAAGGATAGAGACCTCACCATCACAGGGAAGGTGTTAGTTATAAAAGCGGAGGTGCTGGCATCTATGACATTCTTGGCGGTCACCCTGCCAGCCCCCATCTCTTTTTTGACACCACTGAGGAGAACCATCTTCCAGTTCATATGGGGGTCCCAGCAGGAAAATGTAAAGAGGGAAATAATGTATAAGCCATTAGAGAAGGGTGGTAAGGCTGTACCAGAGTTGAGTGCCAAGCTAAATGCCTTGTTTTTAACGCCAATCTTAAATGCGGTTTTAAAAGACAGTAATGATAGCCTATGGAACAATTTTGCCAAGTTCTGGGTGGGCCGGAAGATCCTGACCAGAATGGGGAAAAGGCCCCCGCTCGACACCCCCCACGCCGAAACAAGGCCAAAACTGTACGACAAGGCGTTGTCCCTTTTGGAGGCGACAAGCCTAGGAGAACCCCCGCTAGGGCAGGTGAATAGGGGTATGGTGGAAAGAGGCCTGTCCCCTCAGTCTGAGAGAATGGTACCGGTGGGGACCATGACAGAAAATATGTGCATCCAAGTTTGGAAAAATGTCAACTCCCCGTTCCTGTCCAATCTAAATAAGGACTTAGCTTGGAAAATAGTTCACAGTTGCCTGCCAACAAAGACCTTTTTGAAAAAGAGACGTTGTTCAAGGAGTGCAAAATGCCCCAGACCCAATTGCAGTGGGGAAGAAAGTGTGGGCCATCTTTTCTGGTCTTGCTTCTATGCACAAAGGGTGTGGGGACTGTTAAGGCCATGGCTAAGGGAGCTGTACAAAGAACCTGGGGAAAGTGACATCTTGTTTGGTAATTTGGGGAAAGGGGAAGGTAAAAAATGGGAAAGATGGTGGGCAGTGATTAACTGTATGAAGGAAGGGCTGTGGAGGGGAAGAAACATGGTGGTATTTAAAACATTTTACCTGGAGCCTGAGGCTGTAGTGAAGGTAGGCCTCACGATGGTCAGAGACTATGTCCTAAGGGAGAAAAAGAAATACAGTGACTCAGAACTGAAAAAAAGGTGGAAGATAGGTGATCAAAATGCTCTAATTGATGTATTTTAAAGTAACAATGTGGGTGTAAATGTGATGAAATGGCAAATGGAATGAAGTTTTTCTAGACTGTAATGAAATAGAATTTTGGTGTGGGTATGAGTAATGTATTTATTATATGTATTCTGGAATGGAAAAATGTTTTGTGTTTTACTTGCAAATGATTAATAAAGTTTCTAAAAATTGAAAATTGAATTGGTTCACCCAGGGCGAGGCTCAGCCATTGCACTCCGGCTGTGCTGACCCTTGCGAATTCCCCAAATGTGGGAATCTCGACTGCATAATTTCTGGTAGTGGGGGACTGCGTCCGCGCTCTCCCCTGATTAAAACTGTCTAATGGTATTTCAGTGCTGAAAATAGGACAAAGTGGGTGCCTCGTAAACAACAGCTCGTGAGCCCCAAGCGCAACTACGGCAGCTTTTAATGAGGATGCGCAACTACGGCAGCTTTTAATGAGGATGCGGCTGTGTGTCTATCTCAGCTCTCTCTGCGCCTTGGTTGGGGAAACAGTGCCCCCTATTGCAGAGGCAAGGGCCAAAAAGCTTACAGCACCTGGTATTCCCAGGCGGTCTCCCATCCAAGTACTAACCAGGCCCGACCCTGCTTAGCTTCCGAGATCGGACGAGATCGGGCGTGTTCAGGGTGGTATGGCCGTAAGCGGAGGAGCAAGACGGAGGTAAGCCTCTTATACTTTGCCTGGCTCTGCTCTCTCCCTTTTGGACTTGGTGTTTTTTTTCTGTCTTTCTTTCTTTCTTTCTTTTTCTTTCTTTCTTTCTCTCTTTCTTTCTTTCTAACGTTCTCTCTATCTTTCTTACTTTTTTGTCAAGTGAAAGGGCTTCACTAGCATGGGAAACATATGTTTACATTGTCAAAGCAGGTTCTCTCGTGATTGAAAGGGTATCAAATTATTTCAGCAGTGAAAGAGCAAACACCAGCTCGCAACCACAAAGCGCAACTACAGTTGGGAGAATTATGATGTGGCTCTGCATGTATCTCTTCTCTCTCTTCCCTATGGCTGGGGAGACAGTGCCCTCTGTCGGAGGGGCAAGGGACAAAAAGCTTGAAGCACTATGTAATATAAATCTAAATGATGATGACGATTATTGTATTCCCAGGCAGTCTCCTATCCAAGTACTAACCACGCCCTCGAGGCCGGCTACCCGTGGCTACGGCTGCTGAGGTGGCAAAGGGCTGGAGGGAGGAGCGGGGCGAGCGTCAAAGACTCTGGTTTCTCTTCATCGCGAATAAGCCTTTCGCCTTTTACTAAAGACTTCCGTGGAGAGGAACGATGACGAGTTAAAGATATTTTTGGGAGGCTTTGCCTGACGGCAGAGCCTGCGTGTCCTGTTTGAAAGCAAAATATCGTCCCGCGGTGGATCTCCTTTTCCTGGTTGTGCGCGCTTCCATCCCAATGTTCAATATGGCGCCCCTGTTAATTTTGAGTTGAATAATTCTGCCTCACAATTTTTACTAATTGAATTGTGCAGAATTTACAAAATACAGAGATGCATAAAACACAAACGCAAAACATATATTAAAACATAAATATCATAACCCAATGTTCAATCTCTAAGCCCCAATCTTTTGCTTATTCTTGTCTGAGCCAGGGCTTCTGGGTTTCTCAGCGTTTGGTGAAGTGGGGTGGTGTGCTGGGCGGGGGGAGGGAGAGGCCGTATGATCCTGTCCCCTCCCCCAGCCGCCGTGAGAGTTTGGGACACCATTCCCAATGGCGTGAGAGGACTTGTGCCATTTCCAACTCATACTTACCTGGCAGGGGAGACACCTTGATCATGAAGGAGGTTCACCCAGGGCGAGGCTCAGCCATTGCACTCCGGCTGTGCTGACCCTTGCGAATTCCCCAAATGTGGGAATCTCGACTGCATAATTTCTGGTAGTGGGGGACTGCGTCCGCGCTCTCCCCTGATTAAAACTGTCTAATGGTATTTCAGTGCTGAAAATAGGACAAAGTGGGTGCCTCGTAAACAACAGCTCGTGAGCCCCAAGCACAACTACGGCAGCTTTTAATGAGGATGCGCAACTACGGCAGCTTTTAATGAGGATGCGGCTGTGTGTCTATCTCAGCTCTCTCTGCGCCTTGGTTGGGGAAACAGTGCCCCCTATTGCAGAGGCAAGGGCCAAAAAGCTTACAGCACCTGGTATTCCCAGGCGGTCTCCCATCCAAGTACTAACCAGGCCCGACCCTGCTTAGCTTCCGAGATCGGACGAGATCGGGCGTGTTCAGGGTGGTATGGCCGTAAGCGGAGGAGCAAGACGGAGGTAAGCCTCTTATACTTTGCCTGGCTCTGCTCTCTCCCTTTTGGACTTGGTGTTTTTTTTCTGTCTTTCTTTCTTTCTTTCTTTTTCTTTCTTTCTTTCTCTCTTTCTTTCTTTCTAACGTTCTCTCTATCTTTCTTACTTTTTTGTCAAGTGAAAGGGCTTCACTAGCATGGGAAACATATGTTTACATTGTCAAAGCAGGTTCTCTCGTGATTGAAAGGGTATCAAATTATTTCAGCAGTGAAAGAGCAAACACCAGCTCGCAACCACAAAGCGCAACTACAGTTGGGAGAATTATGATGTGGCTCTGCATGTATCTCTTCTCTCTCTTCCCTATGGCTGGGGAGACAGTGCCCTCTGTCGGAGGGGCAAGGGACAAAAAGCTTGAAGCACTATGTAATATAAATCTAAATGATGATGACGATTATTGTATTCCCAGGCAGTCTCCTATCCAAGTACTAACCACGCCCTCGAGGCCGGCTACCCGTGGCTACGGCTGCTGAGGTGGCAAAGGGCTGGAGGGAGGAGCGGGGCGAGCGTCAAAGACTCTGGTTTCTCTTCATCACGAATAAGCCTTTCGCCTTTTACTAAAGACT
Source organism: Borostomias antarcticus (assembly GCF_949987555.1). Classification (NCBI taxonomy): domain Eukaryota; kingdom Metazoa; phylum Chordata; class Actinopteri; order Stomiiformes; family Stomiidae; genus Borostomias; species Borostomias antarcticus. The sequence goes on from NW_028176425.1 coordinate 77,454, forward strand.
TCCGTGGAGAGGAACGATGACGAGTTAAAGATATTTTTGGGAGGCTTTGCCTGACGGCAGAGCCTGCGTGTCCTGTTTGAAAGCAAAATATCGTCCCGCGGTGGATCTCCTTTTCCTGGTTGTGCGCGTTTCCATCCCAATGTTCAATATGGCGCCCCTGTTAATTTTGAGTTGAATAATTCTGCCTCACAATTTTTACTAATTGAATTGTGCAGAATTTACAAAATACAGAGATGCATAAAACACAAACGCAAAACATATATTAAAACATAAATATCATAACCCAATGTTCAATCTCTAAGCCCCAATCTTTTGCTTATTCTTGTCTGAGCCAGGGCTTCTGGGTTTCTCAGCGTTTGGTGAAGTGGGGTGGTGTGCTGGGCGGGGGGAGGGAGAGGCCGTATGATCCTGTCCCCTCCCCCAGCCGCCGTGAGAGTTTGGGACACCATTCCCAATGGCGTGAGAGGACTTGTGCCATTTCCAACTCATACTTACCTGGCAGGGGAGACACCTTGATCATGAAGGAGGTTCACCCAGGGCGAGGCTCAGCCATTGCACTCCGGCTGTGCTGACCCTTGCGAATTCCCCAAATGTGGGAATCTCGACTGCATAATTTCTGGTAGTGGGGGACTGCGTCCGCGCTCTCCCCTGATTAAAACTGTCTAATGGTATTTCAGTGCTGAAAATAGGACAAAGTGGGTGCCTCGTAAACAACAGCTCGTGAGCCCCAAGCGCAACTACGGCAGCTTTTAATGAGGATGCGCAACTACGGCAGCTTTTAATGAGGATGCGGCTGTGTGTCTATCTCAGCTCTCTCTGCGCCTTGGTTGGGGAAACAGTGCCCCCTATTGCAGAGGCAAGGGCCAAAAAGCTTACAGCACCTGGTATTCCCAGGCGGTCTCCCATCCAAGTACTAACCAGGCCCGACCCTGCTTAGCTTCCGAGATCGGGCGTGTTCAGGGTGGTATGGCCGTAAGCGGAGGAGCAAGACGGAGGTAAGCCTCTTATACTTTGCCTGGCTCTGCTCTCTCCCTTTTGGACTTGGTGTTTTTTTTCTGTCTTTCTTTCTTTCTTTCTTTTTCTTTCTTTCTTTCTCTCTTTCTTTCTTTCTAACGTTCTCTCTATCTTTCTTACTTTTTTGTCAAGTGAAAGGGCTTCACTAGCATGGGAAACATATGTTTACATTGTCAAAGCAGGTTCTCTCGTGATTGAAAGGGTATCAAATTATTTCAGCAGTGAAAGAGCAAACACCAGCTCGCAACCACAAAGCGCAACTAGAGTTGGGAGAATTATGATGTGGCTCTGCATGTATCTCTTCTCTCTCTTCCCTATGGCTGGGGAGACAGTGCCCTCTGTCGGAGGGGCAAGGGACAAAAAGCTTGAAGCACTATGTAATATAAATCTAAATGATGATGACGATTATTGTATTCCCAGGCAGTCTCCTATCCAAGTACTAACCACGCCCTCGAGGCCGGCTACCCGTGGCTACGGCTGCTGAGGTGGCAAAGGGCTGGAGGGAGGAGCGGGGCGAGCGTCAAAGACTCTGGTTTCTCTTCATCACGAATAAGCCTTTCGCCTTTTACTAAAGACTTCCGTGGAGAGGAACGATGACGAGTTAAAGATATTTTTGGGAGGCTTTGCCTGACGGCAGAGCCTGCGTGTCCTGTTTGAAAGCAAAATATCGTCCCGCGGTGGATCTCCTTTTCCTGGTTGTGCGCGTTTCCATCCCAATGTTCAATATGGCGCCCCTGTTAATTTTGAGTTGAATAATTCTGCCTCACAATTTTTACTAATTGAATTGTGCAGAATTTACAAAATACAGAGATGCATAAAACACAAACGCAAAACATATATTAAAACATAAATATCATAACCCAATGTTCAATCTCTAAGCCCCAATCTTTTGCTTATTCTTGTCTGAGCCAGGGCTTCTGGGTTTCTCAGCGTTTGGTGAAGTGGGGTGGTGTGCTGGGCGGGGGGAGGGAGAGGCCGTATGATCCTGTCCCCTCCCCCAGCCGCCGTGAGAGTTTGGGACACCATTCCCAATGGCGTGAGAGGACTTGTGCCATTTCCAACTCATACTTACCTGGCAGGGGAGACACCTTGATCATGAAGGAGGTTCACCCAGGGCGAGGCTCAGCCATTGCACTCCGGCTGTGCTGACCCTTGCGAATTCCCCAAATGTGGGAATCTCGACTGCATAATTTCTGGTAGTGGGGGACTGCGTCCGCGCTCTCCCCTGATTAAAACTGTCTAATGGTATTTCAGTGCTGAAAATAGGACAAAGTGGGTGCCTCGTAAACAACAGCTCGTGAGCCCCAAGCGCAACTACGGCAGCTTTTAATGAGGATGCGCAACTACGGCAGCTTTTAATGAGGATGCGGCTGTGTGTCTATCTCAGCTCTCTCTGCGCCTTGGTTGGGGAAACAGTGCCCCCTATTGCAGAGGCAAGGGCCAAAAAGCTTACAGCACCTGGTATTCCCAGGCGGTCTCCCATCCAAGTACTAACCAGGCCCGACCCTGCTTAGCTTCCGAGATCGGACGAGATCGGGCGTGTTCAGGGTGGTATGGCCGTAAGCGGAGGAGCAAGACGGAGGTAAGCCTCTTATACTTTGCCTGGCTCTGCTCTCTCCCTTTTGGACTTGGTGTTTTTTTTCTGTCTTTCTTTCTTTCTTTCTTTTTCTTTCTTTCTTTCTCTCTTTCTTTCTTTCTAACGTTCTCTCTATCTTTCTTACTTTTTTGTCAAGTGAAAGGGCTTCACTAGCATGGGAAACATATGTTTACATTGTCAAAGCAGGTTCTCTCGTGATTGAAAGGGTATCAAATTATTTCAGCAGTGAAAGAGCAAACACCAGCTCGCAACCACAAAGCGCAACTACAGTTGGGAGAATGATGATGTGGCTCTGCATGTATCTCTTCTCTCTCTTCCCTATGGCTGGGGAGACAGTGCCCTCTGTCGGAGGGGCAAGGGACAAAAAGCTTGAAGCACTATGTAATATAAATCTAAATGATGATGACGATTATTGTATTCCCAGGCAGTCTCCTATCCAAGTACTAACCACGCCCTCGAGGCCGGCTACCCGTGGCTACGGCTGCTGAGGTGGCAAAGGGCTGGAGGGAGGAGCGGGGCGAGCGTCAAAGACTCTGGTTTCTCTTCATCACGAATAAGCCTTTCGCCTTTTACTAAAGACTTCCGTGGAGAGGAACGATGACGAGTTAAAGATATGTTTGGGAGGCTTTGCCTGACGGCAGAGCCTGCGTGTCCTGTTTGAAAGCAAAATATCGTCCCGCGGTGGATCTCCTTTTCCTGGTTGTGCGCGTTTCCATCCCAATGTTCAATATGGCGCCCCTGTTAATTTTGAGTTGAATAATTCTGCCTCACAATTTTTACTAATTGAATTGTGCAGAATTTACAAAATACAGAGATGCATAAAACACAAACGCAAAACATATATTAAAACATAAATATCATAACCCAATGTTCAATCTCTAAGCCCCAATCTTTTCCTTATTCTTGTCTGAGCCAGGGCTTCTGGGTTTCTCAGCGTTTGGTGAAGTGGGGTGGTGTGCTGGGCGGGGGGAGGGAGAGGCCGTATGATCCTGTCCCCTCCCCCAGCCGCCGTGAGAGTTTGGGACACCATTCCCAATGGCGTGAGAGGACTTGTGCCATTTCCAACTCATACTTACCTGGCAGGGGAGACACCTTGATCATGAAGGAGGTTCACCCAGGGCGAGGCTCAGCCATTGCACTCCGGCTGTGCTGACCCTTGCGAATTCCCCAAATGTGGGAATCTCGACTGCATAATTTCTGGTAGTGGGGGACTGCGTCCGCGCTCTCCCCTGATTAAAACTGTCTAATGGTATTTCAGTGCTGAAAATAGGACAAAGTGGGTGCCTCGTAAACAACAGCTCGTGAGCCCCAAGCGCAACTACGGCAGCTTTTAATGAGGATGCGCAACTACGGCAGCTTTTAATGAGGATGCGGCTGTGTGTCTATCTCAGCTCTCTCTGCGCCTTGGTTGGGGAAACAGTGCCCCCTATTGCAGAGGCAAGGGCCAAAAAGCTTACAGCACCTGGTATTCCCAGGCGGTCTCCCATCCAAGTACTAACCAGGCCCGACCCTGCTTAGCTTCCGAGATCGGACGAGATCGGGCGTGTTCAGGGTGGTATGGCCGTAAGCGGAGGAGCAAGACGGAGGTAAGCCTCTTATACTTTGCCTGGCTCTGCTCTCTCCCTTTTGGACTTGGTGTTTTTTTTCTGTCTTTCTTTCTTTCTTTCTTTTTCTTTCTTTCTTTCTCTCTTTCTTTCTTTCTAACGTTCTCTCTATCTTTCTTACTTTTTTGTCAAGTGAAAGGGCTTCACTAGCATGGGAAACATATGTTTACATTGTCAAAGCAGGTTCTCTCGTGATTGAAAGGGTATCAAATTATTTCAGCAGTGAAAGAGCAAACACCAGCTCGCAACCACAAAGCGCAACTACAGTTGGGAGAATTATGATGTGGCTCTGCATGTATCTCTTCTCTCTCTTCCCTATGGCTGGGGAGACAGTGCCCTCTGTCGGAGGGGCAAGGGACAAAAAGCTTGAAGCACTATGTAATATAAATCTAAATGATGATGACGATTATTGTATTCCCAGGCAGTCTCCTATCCAAGTACTAACCACGCCCTCGAGGCCGGCTACCCGTGGCTACGGCTGCTGAGGTGGCAAAGGGCTGGAGGGAGGAGCGGGGCGAGCGTCAAAGACTCTGGTTTCTCTTCATCACGAATAAGCCTTTCGCCTTTTACTAAAGACTTCCGTGGAGAGGAACGATGACGAGTTAAAGATATTTTTGGGAGGCTTTGCCTGACGGCAGAGCCTGCGTGTCCTGTTTGAAAGCAAAATATCGTCCCGCGGTGGATCTCCTTTTCCTGGTTGTGCGCGTTTCCATCCCAATGTTCAATATGGCGCCCCTGTTAATTTTGAGTTGAATAATTCTGCCTCACAATTTTTACTAATTGAATTGTGCAGAATTTACAAAATACAGAGATGCATAAAACACAAACGCAAAACATATATTAAAACATAAATATCATAACCCAATGTTCAATCTCTAAGCCCCAATCTTTTGCTTATTCTTGTCTGAGCCAGGGCTTCTGGGTTTCTCAGCGTTTGGTGAAGTGGGGTGGTGTGCTGGGCGGGGGGAGGGAGAGGCCGTATGATCCTGTCCCCTCCCCCAGCCGCCGTGAGAGTTTGGGACACCATTCCCAATGGCGTGAGAGGACTTGTGCCATTTCCAACTCATACTTACCTGGCAGGGGAGACACCTTGATCATGAAGGAGGTTCACCCAGGGCGAGGCTCAGCCATTGCACTCCGGCTGTGCTGACCCTTGCGAATTCCCCAAATGTGGGAATCTCGACTGCATAATTTCTGGTAGTGGGGGACTGCGTCCGCGCTCTCCCCTGATTAAAACTGTCTAATGGTATTTCAGTGCTGAAAATAGGACAAAGTGGGTGCCTCGTAAACAACAGCTCGTGAGCCCCAAGCGCAACTACGGCAGCTTTTAATGAGGATGCGCAACTACGGCAGCTTTTAATGAGGATGCGGCTGTGTGTCTATCTCAGCTCTCTCTGCGCCTTGGTTGGGGAAACAGTGCCCCCTATTGCAGAGGCAAGGGCCAAAAAGCTTACAGCACCTGGTATTCCCAGGCGGTCTCCCATCCAAGTACTAACCAGGCCCGACCCTGCTTAGCTTCCGAGATCGGGCGTGTTCAGGGTGGTATGGCCGTAAGCGGAGGAGCAAGACGGAGGTAAGCCTCTTATACTTTGCCTGGCTCTGCTCTCTCCCTTTTGGACTTGGTGTTTTTTTTCTGTCTTTCTTTCTTTCTTTCTTTTTCTTTCTTTCTTTCTCTCTTTCTTTCTTTCTAACGTTCTCTCTATCTTTCTTACTTTTTTGTCAAGTGAAAGGGCTTCACTAGCATGGGAAACATATGTTTACATTGTCAAAGCAGGTTCTCTCGTGATTGAAAGGGTATCAAATTATTTCAGCAGTGAAAGAGCAAACACCAGCTCGCAACCACAAAGCGCAACTACAGTTGGGAGAATTATGATGTGGCTCTGCATGTATCTCTTCTCTCTCTTCCCTATGGCTGGGGAGACAGTGCCCTCTGTCGGAGGGGCAAGGGACAAAAAGCTTGAAGCACTATGTAATATAAATCTAAATGATGATGACGATTATTGTATTCCCAGGCAGTCTCCTATCCAAGTACTAACCACGCCCTCGAGGCCGGCTACCCGTGGCTACGGCTGCTGAGGTGGCAAAGGGCTGGAGGGAGGAGCGGGGCGAGCGTCAAAGACTCTGGTTTCTCTTCATCACGAATAAGCCTTTCGCCTTTTACTAAAGACTTCCGTGGAGAGGAACGATGACGAGTTAAAGATATTTTTGGGAGGCTTTGCCTGACGGCAGAGCCTGCGTGTCCTGTTTGAAAGCAAAATATCGTCCCGCGGTGGATCTCCTTTTCCTGGTTGTGCGCGTTTCCATCCCAATGTTCAATATGGCGCCCCTGTTAATTTTGAGTTGAATAATTCTGCCTCACAATTTTTACTAATTGAATTGTGCAGAATTTACAAAATACAGAGATGCATAAAACACAAACGCAAAACATATATTAAAACATAAATATCATAACCCAATGTTCAATCTCTAAGCCCCAATCTTTTGCTTATTCTTGTCTGAGCCAGGGCTTCTGGGTTTCTCAGCGTTTGGTGAAGTGGGGTGGTGTGCTGGGCGGGGGGAGGGAGAGGCCGTATGATCCTGTCCCCTCCCCCAGCCGCCGTGAGAGTTTGGGACACCATTCCCAATGGCGTGAGAGGACTTGTGCCATTTCCAACTCATACTTACCTGGCAGGGGAGACACCTTGATCATGAAGGAGGTTCACCCAGGGCGAGGCTCAGCCATTGCACTCCGGCTGTGCTGACCCTTGCGAATTCCCCAAATGTGGGAATCTCGACTGCATAATTTCTGGTAGTGGGGGACTGCGTCCGCGCTCTCCCCTGATTAAAACTGTCTAATGGTATTTCAGTGCTGAAAATAGGACAAAGTGGGTGCCTCGTAAACAACAGCTCGTGAGCCCCAAGCGCAACTACGGCAGCTTTTAATGAGGATGCGCAACTACGGCAGCTTTTAATGAGGATGCGGCTGTGTGTCTATCTCAGCTCTCTCTGCGCCTTGGTTGGGGAAACAGTGCCCCCTATTGCAGAGGCAAGGGCCAAAAAGCTTACAGCACCTGGTATTCCCAGGCGGTCTCCCATCCAAGTACTAACCAGGCCCGACCCTGCTTAGCTTCCGAGATCGGACGAGATCGGGCGTGTTCAGGGTGGTATGGCCGTAAGCGGAGGAGCAAGACGGAGGTAAGCCTCTTATACTTTGCCTGGCTCTGCTCTCTCCCTTTTGGACTTGGTGTTTTTTTTCTGTCTTTCTTTCTTTCTTTCTTTTTCTTTCTTTCTTTCTCTCTTTCTTTCTTTCTAACGTTCTCTCTATCTTTCTTACTTTTTTGTCAAGTGAAAGGGCTTCACTAGCATGGGAAACATATGTTTACATTGTCAAAGCAGGTTCTCTCGTGATTGAAAGGGTATCAAATTATTTCAGCAGTGAAAGAGCAAACACCAGCTCGCAACCACAAAGCGCAACTACAGTTGGGAGAATTATGATGTGGCTCTGCATGTATCTCTTCTCTCTCTTCCCTATGGCTGGGGAGACAGTGCCCTCTGTCGGAGGGGCAAGGGACAAAAAGCTTGAAGCACTATGTAATATAAATCTAAATGATGATGACGATTATTGTATTCCCAGGCAGTCTCCTATCCAAGTACTAACCACGCCCTCGAGGCCGGCTACCCGTGGCTACGGCTGCTGAGGTGGCAAAGGGCTGGAGGGAGGAGCGGGGCGAGCGTCAAAGACTCTGGTTTCTCTTCATCACGAATAAGCCTTTCGCCTTTTACTAAAGACTTCCGTGGAGAGGAACGATGACGAGTTAAAGATATTTTTGGGAGGCTTTGCCTGACGGCAGAGCCTGCGTGTCCTGTTTGAAAGCAAAATATCGTCCCGCGGTGGATCTCCTTTTCCTGGTTGTGCGCGTTTCCATCCCAATGTTCAATATGGCGCCCCTGTTAATTTTGAGTTGAATAATTCTGCCTCACAATTTTTACTAATTGAATTGTGCAGAATTTACAAAATACAGAGATGCATAAAACACAAACGCAAAACATATATTAAAACATAAATATCATAACCCAATGTTCAATCTCTAAGCCCCAATCTTTTGCTTATTCTTGTCTGAGCCAGGGCTTCTGGGTTTCTCAGCGTTTGGTGAAGTGGGGTGGTGTGCTGGGCGGGGGGAGGGAGAGGCCGTATGATCCTGTCCCCTCCCCCAGCCGCCGTGAGAGTTTGGGACACCATTCCCAATGGCGTGAGAGGACTTGTGCCATTTCCAACTCATACTTACCTGGCAGGGGAGACACCTTGATCATGAAGGAGGTTCACCCAGGGCGAGGCTCAGCCATTGCACTCCGGCTGTGCTGACCCTTGCGAATTCCCCAAATGTGGGAATCTCGACTGCATAATTTCTGGTAGTGGGGGACTGCGTCCGCGCTCTCCCCTGATTAAAACTGTCTAATGGTATTTCAGTGCTGAAAATAGGACAAAGTGGGTGCCTCGTAAACAACAGCTCGTGAGCCCCAAGCGCAACTACGGCAGCTTTTAATGAGGATGCGCAACTACGGCAGCTTTTAATGAGGATGCGGCTGTGTGTCTATCTCAGCTCTCTCTGCGCCTTGGTTGGGGAAACAGTGCCCCCTATTGCAGAGGCAAGGGCCAAAAAGCTTACAGCACCTGGTATTCCCAGGCGGTCTCCCATCCAAGTACTAACCAGGCCCGACCCTGCTTAGCTTCCGAGATCGGACGAGATCGGGCGTGTTCAGGGTGGTATGGCCGTAAGCGGAGGAGCAAGACGGAGGTAAGCCTCTTATACTTTGCCTGGCTCTGCTCTCTCCCTTTTGGACTTGGTGTTTTTTTTCTGTCTTTCTTTCTTTCTTTTTCTTTCTTTCTTTCTCTCTTTCTTTCTTTCTAACGTTCTCTCTATCTTTCTTACTTTTTTGTCAAGTGAAAGGGCTTCACTAGCATGGGAAACATATGTTTACATTGTCAAAGCAGGTTCTCTCGTGATTGAAAGGGTATCAAATTATTTCAGCAGTGAAAGAGCAAACACCAGCTCGCAACCACAAAGCGCAACTACAGTTGGGAGAATGATGATGTGGCTCTGCATGTATCTCTTCTCTCTCTTCCCTATGGCTGGGGAGACAGTGCCCTCTGTCGGAGGGGCAAGGGACAAAAAGCTTGAAGCACTATGTAATATAAATCTAAATGATGATGACGATTATTGTATTCCCAGGCAGTCTCCTATCCAAGTACTAACCACGCCCTCGAGGCCGGCTACCCGTGGCTACGGCTGCTGAGGTGGCAAAGGGCTGGAGGGAGGAGCGGGGCGAGCGTCAAAGACTCTGGTTTCTCTTCATCACGAATAAGCCTTTCGCCTTTTACTAAAGACTTCCGTGGAGAGGAACGATGACGAGTTAAAGATATTTTTGGGAGGCTTTGCCTGACGGCAGAGCCTGCGTGTCCTGTTTGAAAGCAAAATATCGTCCCGCGGTGGATCTCCTTTTCCTGGTTGTGCGCGTTTCCATCCCAATGTTCAATATGGCGCCCCTGTTAATTTTGAGTTGAATAATTCTGCCTCACAATTTTTACTAATTGAATTGTGCAGAATTTACAAAATACAGAGATGCATAAAACACAAACGCAAAACATATATTAAAACATAAATATCATAACCCAATGTTCAATCTCTAAGCCCCAATCTTTTGCTTATTCTTGTCTGAGCCAGGGCTTCTGGGTTTCTCAGCGTTTGGTGAAGTGGGGTGGTGTGCTGGGCGGGGGGAGGGAGAGGCCGTATGATCCTGTCCCCTCCCCCAGCCGCCGTGAGAGTTTGGGACACCATTCCCAATGGCGTGAGAGGACTTGTGCCATTTCCAACTCATACTTACCTGGCAGGGGAGACACCTTGATCATGAAGGAGGTTCACCCAGGGCGAGGCTCAGCCATTGCACTCCGGCTGTGCTGACCCTTGCGAATTCCCCAAATGTGGGAATCTCGACTGCATAATTTCTGGTAGTGGGGGACTGCGTCCGCGCTCTCCCCTGATTAAAACTGTCTAATGGTATTTCAGTGCTGAAAATAGGACAAAGTGGGTGCCTCGTAAACAACAGCTCGTGAGCCCCAAGCGCAACTACGGCAGCTTTTAATGAGGATGCGCAACTACGGCAGCTTTTAATGAGGATGCGGCTGTGTGTCTATCTCAGCTCTCTCTGCGCCTTGGTTGGGGAAACAGTGCCCCCTATTGCAGAGGCAAGGGCCAAAAAGCTTACAGCACCTGGTATTCCCAGGCGGTCTCCCATCCAAGTACTAACCAGGCCCGACCCTGCTTAGCTTCCGAGATCGGACGAGATCGGGCGTGTTCAGGGTGGTATGGCCGTAAGCGGAGGAGCAAGACGGAGGTAAGCCTCTTATACTTTGCCTGGCTCTGCTCTCTCCCTTTTGGACTTGGTGTTTTTTTTCTGTCTTTCTTTCTTTCTTTCTTTTTCTTTCTTTCTTTCTCTCTTTCTTTCTTTCTAACGTTCTCTCTATCTTTCTTACTTTTTTGTCAAGTGAAAGGGCTTCACTAGCATGGGAAACATATGTTTACATTGTCAAAGCAGGTTCTCTCGTGATTGAAAGGGTATCAAATTATTTCAGCAGTGAAAGAGCAAACACCAGCTCGCAACCACAAAGCGCAACTACAGTTGGGAGAATTATGATGTGGCTCTGCATGTATCTCTTCTCTCTCTTCCCTATGGCTGGGGAGACAGTGCCCTCTGTCGGAGGGGCAAGGGACAAAAAGCTTGAAGCACTATGTAATATAAATCTAAATGATGATGACGATTATTGTATTCCCAGGCAGTCTCCTATCCAAGTACTAACCACGCCCTCGAGGCCGGCTACCCGTGGCTACGGCTGCTGAGGTGGCAAAGGGCTGGAGGGAGGAGCGGGGCGAGCGTCAAAGACTCTGGTTTCTCTTCATCACGAATAAGCCTTTCGCCTTTTACTAAAGACTTCCGTGGAGAGGAACGATGACGAGTTAAAGATATTTTTGGGAGGCTTTGCCTGACGGCAGAGCCTGCGTGTCCTGTTTGAAAGCAAAATATCGTCCCGCGGTGGATCTCCTTTTCCTGGTTGTGCGCGTTTCCATCCCAATGTTCAATATGGCGCCCCTGTTAATTTTGAGTTGAATAATTCTGCCTCACAATTTTTACTAATTGAATTGTGCAGAATTTACAAAATACAGAGATGCATAAAACACAAACGCAAAACATATATTAAAACATAAATATCATAACCCAATGTTCAATCTCTAAGCCCCAATCTTTTGCTTATTCTTGTCTGAGCCAGGGCTTCTGGGTTTCTCAGCGTTTGGTGAAGTGGGGTGGTGTGCTGGGCGGGGGGAGGGAGAGGCCGTATGATCCTGTCCCCTCCCCCAGCCGCCGTGAGAGTTTGGGACACCATTCCCAATGGCGTGAGAGGACTTGTGCCATTTCCAACTCATACTTACCTGGCAGGGGAGACACCTTGATCATGAAGGAGGTTCACCCAGGGCGAGGCTCAGCCATTGCACTCCGGCTGTGCTGACCCTTGCGAATTCCCCAAATGTGGGAATCTCGACTGCATAATTTCTGGTAGTGGGGGACTGCGTCCGCGCTCTCCCCTGATTAAAACTGTCTAATGGTATTTCAGTGCTGAAAATAGGACAAAGTGGGTGCCTCGTAAACAACAGCTCGTGAGCCCCAAGCGCAACTACGGCAGCTTTTAATGAGGATGCGCAACTACGGCAGCTTTTAATGAGGATGCGGCTGTGTGTCTATCTCAGCTCTCTCTGCGCCTTGGTTGGGGAAACAGTGCCCCCTATTGCAGAGGCAAGGGCCAAAAAGCTTACAGCACCTGGTATTCCCAGGCGGTCTCCCATCCAAGTACTAACCAGGCCCGACCCTGCTTAGCTTCCGAGATCGGACGAGATCGGGCGTGTTCAGGGTGGTATGGCCGTAAGCGGAGGAGCAAGACGGAGGTAAGCCTCTTATACTTTGCCTGGCTCTGCTCTCTCCCTTTTGGACTTGGTGTTTTTTTTCTGTCTTTCTTTCTTTCTTTTTCTTTCTTTCTTTCTCTCTTTCTTTCTTTCTAACGTTCTCTCTATCTTTCTTACTTTTTTGTCAAGTGAAAGGGCTTCACTAGCATGGGAAACATATGTTTACATTGTCAAAGCAGGTTCTCTCGTGATTGAAAGGGTATCAAATTATTTCAGCAGTGAAAGAGCAAACACCAGCTCGCAACCACAAAGCGCAACTACAGTTGGGAGAATGATGATGTGGCTCTGCATGTATCTCTTCTCTCTCTTCCCTATGGCTGGGGAGACAGTGCCCTCTGTCGGAGGGGCAAGGGACAAAAAGCTTGAAGCACTATGTAATATAAATCTAAATGATGATGACGATTATTGTATTCCCAGGCAGTCTCCTATCCAAGTACTAACCACGCCCTCGAGGCCGGCTACCCGTGGCTACGGCTGCTGAGGTGGCAAAGGGCTGGAGGGAGGAGCGGGGCGAGCGTCAAAGACTCTGGTTTCTCTTCATCACGAATAAGCCTTTCGCCTTTTACTAAAGACTTCCGTGGAGAGGAACGATGACGAGTTAAAGATATTTTTGGGAGGCTTTGCCTGACGGCAGAGCCTGCGTGTCCTGTTTGAAAGCAAAATATCGTCCCGCGGTGGATCTCCTTTTCCTGGTTGTGCGCGTTTCCATCCCAATGTTCAATATGGCGCCCCTGTTAATTTTGAGTTGAATAATTCTGCCTCACAATTTTTACTAATTGAATTGTGCAGAATTTACAAAATACAGAGATGCATAAAACACAAACGCAAAACATATATTAAAACATAAATATCATAACCCAATGTTCAATCTCTAAGCCCCAATCTTTTGCTTATTCTTGTCTGAGCCAGGGCTTCTGGGTTTCTCAGCGTTTGGTGAAGTGGGGTGGTGTGCTGGGCGGGGGGAGGGAGAGGCCGTATGATCCTGTCCCCTCCCCCAGCCGCCGTGAGAGTTTGGGACACCATTCCCAATGGCGTGAGAGGACTTGTGCCATTTCCAACTCATACTTACCTGGCAGGGGAGACACCTTGATCATGAAGGAGGTTCACCCAGGGCGAGGCTCAGCCATTGCACTCCGGCTGTGCTGACCCTTGCGAATTCCCCAAATGTGGGAATCTCGACTGCATAATTTCTGGTAGTGGGGGACTGCGTCCGCGCTCTCCCCTGATTAAAACTGTCTAATGGTATTTCAGTGCTGAAAATAGGACAAAGTGGGTGCCTCGTAAACAACAGCTCGTGAGCCCCAAGCGCAACTACGGCAGCTTTTAATGAGGATGCGCAACTACGGCAGCTTTTAATGAGGATGCGGCTGTGTGTCTATCTCAGCTCTCTCTGCGCCTTGGTTGGGGAAACAGTGCCCCCTATTGCAGAGGCAAGGGCCAAAAAGCTTACAGCACCTGGTATTCCCAGGCGGTCTCCCATCCAAGTACTAACCAGGCCCGACCCTGCTTAGCTTCCGAGATCGGACGAGATCGGGCGTGTTCAGGGTGGTATGGCCGTAAGCGGAGGAGCAAGACGGAGGTAAGCCTCTTATACTTTGCCTGGCTCTGCTCTCTCCCTTTTGGACTTGGTGTTTTTTTTCTGTCTTTCTTTCTTTCTTTCTTTTTCTTTCTTTCTTTCTCTCTTTCTTTCTTTCTAACGTTCTCTCTATCTTTCTTACTTTTTTGTCAAGTGAAAGGGCTTCACTAGCATGGGAAACATATGTTTACATTGTCAAAGCAGGTTCTCTCGTGATTGAAAGGGTATCAAATTATTTCAGCAGTGAAAGAGCAAACACCAGCTCGCAACCACAAAGCGCAACTACAGTTGGGAGAATTATGATGTGGCTCTGCATGTATCTCTTCTCTCTCTTCCCTATGGCTGGGGAGACAGTGCCCTCTGTCGGAGGGGCAAGGGACAAAAAGCTTGAAGCACTATGTAATATAAATCTAAATGATGATGACGATTATTGTATTCCCAGGCAGTCTCCTATCCAAGTACTAACCACGCCCTCGAGGCCGGCTACCCGTGGCTACGGCTGCTGAGGTGGCAAAGGGCTGGAGGGAGGAGCGGGGCGAGCGTCAAAGACTCTGGTTTCTCTTCATCACGAATAAGCCTTTCGCCTTTTACTAAAGACTTCCGTGGAGAGGAACGATGACGAGTTAAAGATATTTTTGGGAGGCTTTGCCTGACGGCAGAGCCTGCGTGTCCTGTTTGAAAGCAAAATATCGTCCCGCGGTGGATCTCCTTTTCCTGGTTGTGCGCGTTTCCATCCCAATGTTCAATATGGCGCCCCTGTTAATTTTGAGTTGAATAATTCTGCCTCACAATTTTTACTAATTGAATTGTGCAGAATTTACAAAATACAGAGATGCATAAAACACAAACGCAAAACATATATTAAAACATAAATATCATAACCCAATGTTCAATCTCTAAGCCCCAATCTTTTGCTTATTCTTGTCTGAGCCAGGGCTTCTGGGTTTCTCAGCGTTTGGTGAAGTGGGGTGGTGTGCTGGGCGGGGGGAGGGAGAGGCCGTATGATCCTGTCCCCTCCCCCAGCCGCCGTGAGAGTTTGGGACACCATTCCCAATGGGGTGAGAGGACTTGTGCCATTTCCAACTCATACTTACCTGGCAGGGGAGACACCTTGATCATGAAGGAGGTTCACCCAGGGCGAGGCTCAGCCATTGCACTCCGGCTGTGCTGACCCTTGCGAATTCCCCAAATGTGGGAATCTCGACTGCATAATTTCTGGTAGTGGGGGACTGCGTCCGCGCTCTCCCCTGATTAAAACTGTCTAATGGTATTTCAGTGCTGAAAATAGGACAAAGTGGGTGCCTCGTAAACAACAGCTCGTGAGCCCCAAGCGCAACTACGGCAGCTTTTAATGAGGATGCGCAACTACGGCAGCTTTTAATGAGGATGCGGCTGTGTGTCTATCTCAGCTCTCTCTGCGATTTGGTTGGGGAAACAGTGCCCCCTATTGCAGAGGCAAGGGCCAAAAAGCTTACAGCACCTGGTATTCCCAGGCGGTCTCCCATCCAAGTACTAACCAGGCCCGACCCTGCTTAGCTTCCGAGATCGGACGAGATCGGGCGTGTTCAGGGTGGTATGGCCGTAAGCGGAGGAGCAAGACGGAGGTAAGCCTCTTATACTTTGCCTGGCTCTGCTCTCTCCCTTTTGGACTTGGTGTTTTTTTTCTGTCTTTCTTTCTTTCTTTTTCTTTCTTTCTTTCTCTCTTTCTTTCTTTCTAACGTTCTCTCTATCTTTCTTACTTTTTTGTCAAGTGAAAGGGCTTCACTAGCATGGGAAACATATGTTTACATTGTCAAAGCAGGTTCTCTCGTGATTGAAAGGGTATCAAATTATTTCAGCAGTGAAAGAGCAAACACCAGCTCGCAACCACAAAGCGCAACTACAGTTGGGAGAATGATGATGTGGCTCTGCATGTATCTCTTCTCTCTCTTCCCTATGGCTGGGGAGACAGTGCCCTCTGTCGGAGGGGCAAGGGACAAAAAGCTTGAAGCACTATGTAATATAAATCTAAATGATGATGACGATTATTGTATTCCCAGGCAGTCTCCTATCCAAGTACTAACCACGCCCTCGAGGCCGGCTACCCGTGGCTACGGCTGCTGAGGTGGCAAAGGGCTGGAGGGAGGAGCGGGGCGAGCGTCAAAGACTCTGGTTTCTCTTCATCACGAATAAGCCTTTCGCCTTTTACTAAAGACTTCCGTGGAGAGGAACGATGACGAGTTAAAGATATTTTTGGGAGGCTTTGCCTGACGGCAGAGCCTGCGTGTCCTGTTTGAAAGCAAAATATCGTCCCGCGGTGGATCTCCTTTTCCTGGTTGTGCGCGTTTCCATCCCAATGTTCAATATGGCGCCCCTGTTAATTTTGAGTTGAATAATTCTGCCTCACAATTTTTACTAATTGAATTGTGCAGAATTTACAAAATACAGAGATGCATAAAACACAAACGCAAAACATATATTAAAACATAAATATCATAACCCAATGTTCAATCTCTAAGCCCCAATCTTTTGCTTATTCTTGTCTGAGCCAGGGCTTCTGGGTTTCTCAGCGTTTGGTGAAGTGGGGTGGTGTGCTGGGCGGGGGGAGGGAGAGGCCGTATGATCCTGTCCCCTCCCCCAGCCGCCGTGAGAGTTTGGGACACCATTCCCAATGGCGTGAGAGGACTTGTGCCATTTCCAACTCATACTTACCTGGCAGGGGAGACACCTTGATCATGAAGGAGGTTCACCCAGGGCGAGGCTCAGCCATTGCACTCCGGCTGTGCTGACCCTTGCGAATTCCCCAAATGTGGGAATCTCGACTGCATAATTTCTGGTAGTGGGGGACTGCGTCCGCGCTCTCCCCTGATTAAAACTGTCTAATGGTATTTCAGTGCTGAAAATAGGACAAAGTGGGTGCCTCGTAAACAACAGCTCGTGAGCCCCAAGCGCAACTACGGCAGCTTTTAATGAGGATGCGCAACTACGGCAGCTTTTAATGAGGATGCGGCTGTGTGTCTATCTCAGCTCTCTCTGCGCCTTGGTTGGGGAAACAGTGCCCCCTATTGCAGAGGCAAGGGCCAAAAAGCTTACAGCACCTGGTATTCCCAGGCGGTCTCCCATCCAAGTACTAACCAGGCCCGACCCTGCTTAGCTTCCGAGATCGGACGAGATCGGGCGTGTTCAGGGTGGTATGGCCGTAAGCGGAGGAGCAAGACGGAGGTAAGCCTCTTATACTTTGCCTGGCTCTGCTCTCTCCCTTTTGGACTTGGTGTTTTTTTTCTGTCTTTCTTTCTTTCTTTCTTTTTCTTTCTTTCTTTCTCTCTTTCTTTCTTTCTAACGTTCTCTCTATCTTTCTTACTTTTTTGTCAAGTGAAAGGGCTTCACTAGCATGGGAAACATATGTTTACATTGTCAAAGCAGGTTCTCTCGTGATTGAAAGGGTATCAAATTATTTCAGCAGTGAAAGAGCAAACACCAGCTCGCAACCACAAAGCGCAACTACAGTTGGGAGAATTATGATGTGGCTCTGCATGTATCTCTTCTCTCTCTTCCCTATGGCTGGGGAGACAGTGCCCTCTGTCGGAGGGGCAAGGGACAAAAAGCTTGAAGCACTATGTAATATAAATCTAAATGATGATGACGATTATTGTATTCCCAGGCAGTCTCCTATCCAAGTACTAACCACGCCCTCGAGGCCGGCTACCCGTGGCTACGGCTGCTGAGGTGGCAAAGGGCTGGAGGGAGGAGCGGGGCGAGCGTCAAAGACTCTGGTATCTCTTCATCACGAATAAGCCTTTCGCCTTTTACTAAAGACTTCCGTGGAGAGGAACGATGACGAGTTAAAGATATTTTTGGGAGGCTTTGCCTGACGGCAGAGCCTGCGTGTCCTGTTTGAAAGCAAAATATCGTCCCGCGGTGGATCTCCTTTTCCTGGTTGTGCGCGTTTCCATCCCAATGTTCAATATGGCGCCCCTGTTAATTTTGAGTTGAATAATTCTGCCTCACAATTTTTACTAATTGAATTGTGCAGAATTTACAAAATACAGAGATGCATAAAACACAAACGCAAAACATATATTAAAACATAAATATCATAACCCAATGTTCAATCTCTAAGCCCCAATCTTTTGCTTATTCTTGTCTGAGCCAGGGCTTCTGGGTTTCTCAGCGTTTGGTGAAGTGGGGTGGTGTGCTGGGCGGGGGGAGGGAGAGGCCGTATGATCCTGTCCCCTCCCCCAGCCGCCGTGAGAGTTTGGGACACCATTCCCAATGGCGTGAGAGGACTTGTGCCATTTCCAACTCATACTTACCTGGCAGGGGAGACACCTTGATCATGAAGGAGGTTCACCCAGGGCGAGGCTCAGCCATTGCACTCCGGCTGTGCTGACCCTTGCGAATTCCCCAAATGTGGGAAACTCGACTGCATAATTTCTGGTAGTGGGGGACTGCGTCCGCGCTCTCCCCTGATTAAAACTGTCTAATGGTATTTCAGTGCTGAAAATAGGACAAAGAGGGTGCCTCGTAAACAACAGCTCGTGAGCCCCAAGCGCAACTACGGCAGCTTTTAATGAGGATGCGCAACTACGGCAGCTTTTAATGAGGATGCGGCTGTGTGTCTATCTCAGCTCTCTCTGCGCCTTGGTTGGGGAAACAGTGCCCCCTATTGCAGAGGCAAGGGCCAAAAAGCTTACAGCACCTGGTATTCCCAGGCGGTCTCCCATCCAAGTACTAACCAGGCCCGACCCTGCTTAGCTTCCGAGATCGGACGAGATCGGGCGTGTTCAGGGTGGTATGGCCGTAAGCGGAGGAGCAAGACGGAGGTAAGCCTCTTATACTTTGCCTGGCTCTGCTCTCTCCCTTTTGGACTTGGTGTTTTTTTTCTGTCTTTCTTTCTTTCTTTCTTTTTCTTTCTTTCTTTCTCTCTTTCTTTCTTTCTAACGTTCTCTCTATCTTTCTTACTTTTTTGTCAAGTGAAAGGGCTTCACTAGCATGGGAAACATATGTTTACATTGTCAAAGCAGGTTCTCTCGTGATTGAAAGGGTATCAAATTATTTCAGCAGTGAAAGAGCAAACACCAGCTCGCAACCACAAAGCGCAACTACAGTTGGGAGAATTATGATGTGGCTCTGCATGTATCTCTTCTCTCTCTTCCCTATGGCTGGGGAGACAGTGCCCTCTGTCGGAGGGGCAAGGGACAAAAAGCTTGAAGCACTATGTAATATAAATCTAAATGATGATGACGATTATTGTATTCCCAGGCAGTCTCCTATCCAAGTACTAACCACGCCCTCGAGGCCGGCTACCCGTGGCTACGGCTGCTGAGGTGGCAAAGGGCTGGAGGGAGGAGCGGGGCGAGCGTCAAAGACTCTGGTTTCTCTTCATCACGAATAAGCCTTTCGCCTTTTACTAAAGACTTCCGTGGAGAGGAACGATGACGAGTTAAAGATATTTTTGGGAGGCTTTGCCTGACGGCAGAGCCTGCGTGTCCTGTTTGAAAGCAAAATATCGTCCCGCGGTGGATCTCCTTTTCCTGGTTGTGCGCGTTTCCATCCCAATGTTCAATATGGCGCCCCTGTTAATTTTGAGTTGAATAATTCTGCCTCACAATTTTTACTAATTGAATTGTGCAGAATTTACAAAATACAGAGATGCATAAAACACAAACGCAAAACATATATTAAAACATAAATATCATAACCCAATGTTCAATCTCTAAGCCCCAATCTTTTGCTTATTCTTGTCTGAGCCAGGGCTTCTGGGTTTCTCAGCGTTTGGTGAAGTGGGGTGGTGTGCTGGGCGGGGGGAGGGAGAGGCCGTATGATCCTGTCCCCTCCCCCAGCCGCCGTGAGAGTTTGGGACACCATTCCCAATGGCGTGAGAGGACTTGTGCCATTTCCAACTCATACTTACCTGGCAGGGGAGACACCTTGATCATGAAGGAGGTTCACCCAGGGCGAGGCTCAGCCATTGCACTCCGGCTGTGCTGACCCTTGCGAATTCCCCAAATGTGGGAATCTCGACTGCATAATTTCTGGTAGTGGGGGACTGCGTCCGCGCTCTCCCCTGATTAAAACTGTCTAATGGTATTTCAGTGCTGAAAATAGGACAAAGTGGGTGCCTCGTAAACAACAGCTCGTGAGCCCCAAGCGCAACTACGGCAGCTTTTAATGAGGATGCGCAACTACGGCAGCTTTTAATGAGGATGCGGCTGTGTGTCTATCTCAGCTCTCTCTGCGCCTTGGTTGGGGAAACAGTGCCCCCTATTGCAGAGGCAAGGGCCAAAAAGCTTACAGCACCTGGTATTCCCAGGCGGTCTCCCATCCAAGTACTAACCAGGCCCGACCCTGCTTAGCTTCCGAGATCGGACGAGATCGGGCGTGTTCAGGGTGGTATGGCCGTAAGCGGAGGAGCAAGACGGAGGTAAGCCTCTTATACTTTGCCTGGCTCTGCTCTCTCCCTTTTGGACTTGGTGTTTTTTTTCTGTCTTTCTTTCTTTCTTTCTTTTTCTTTCTTTCTTTCTCTCTTTCTTTCTTTCTAACGTTCTCTCTATCTTTCTTACTTTTTTGTCAAGTGAAAGGGCTTCACTAGCATGGGAAACATATGTTTACATTGTCAAAGCAGGTTCTCTCGTGATTGAAAGGGTATCAAATTATTTCAGCAGTGAAAGAGCAAACACCAGCTCGCAACCACAAAGCGCAACTACAGTTGGGAGAATTATGATGTGGCTCTGCATGTATCTCTTCTCTCTCTTCCCTATGGCTGGGGAGACAGTGCCCTCTGTCGGAGGGGCAAGGGACAAAAAGCTTGAAGCACTATGTAATATAAATCTAAATGATGATGACGATTATTGTATTCCCAGGCAGTCTCCTATCCAAGTACTAACCACGCCCTCGAGGCCGGCTACCCGTGGCTACGGCTGCTGAGGTGGCAAAGGGCTGGAGGGAGGAGCGGGGCGAGCGTCAAAGACTCTGGTTTCTCTTCATCACGAATAAGCCTTTCGCCTTTTACTAAAGACTTCCGTGGAGAGGAACGATGACGAGTTAAAGATATTTTTGGGAGGCTTTGCCTGACGGCAGAGCCTGCGTGTCCTGTTTGAAAGCAAAATATCGTCCCGCGGTGGATCTCCTTTTCCTGGTTGTGCGCGTTTCCATCCCAATGTTCAATATGGCGCCCCTGTTAATTTTGAGTTGAATAATTCTGCCTCACAATTTTTACTAATTGAATTGTGCAGAATTTACAAAATACAGAGATGCATAAAACACAAACGCAAAACATATATTAAAACATAAATATCATAACCCAATGTTCAATCTCTAAGCCCCAATCTTTTGCTTATTCTTGTCTGAGCCAGGGCTTCTGGGTTTCTCAGCGTTTGGTGAAGTGGGGTGGTGTGCTGGGCGGGGGGAGGGAGAGGCCGTATGATCCTGTCCCCTCCCCCAGCCGCCGTGAGAGTTTGGGACACCATTCCCAATGGGGTGAGAGGACTTGTGCCATTTCCAACTCATACTTACCTGGCAGGGGAGACACCTTGATCATGAAGGAGGTTCACCCAGGGCGAGGCTCAGCCATTGCACTCCGGCTGTGCTGACCCTTGCGAATTCCCCAAATGTGGGAATCTCGACTGCATAATTTCTGGTAGTGGGGGACTGCGTCCGCGCTCTCCCCTGATTAAAACTGTCTAATGGTATTTCAGTGCTGAAAATAGGACAAAGTGGGTGCCTCGTAAACAACAGCTCGTGAGCCCCAAGCGCAACTACGGCAGCTTTTAATGAGGATGCGCAACTACGGCAGCTTTTAATGAGGATGCGGCTGTGTGTCTATCTCAGCTCTCTCTGCGATTTGGTTGGGGAAACAGTGCCCCCTATTGCAGAGGCAAGGGCCAAAAAGCTTACAGCACCTGGTATTCCCAGGCGGTCTCCCATCCAAGTACTAACCAGGCCCGACCCTGCTTAGCTTCCGAGATCGGACGAGATCGGGCGTGTTCAGGGTGGTATGGCCGTAAGCGGAGGAGCAAGACGGAGGTAAGCCTCTTATACTTTGCCTGGCTCTGCTCTCTCCCTTTTGGACTTGGTGTTTTTTTTCTGTCTTTCTTTCTTTCTTTTTCTTTCTTTCTTTCTCTCTTTCTTTCTTTCTAACGTTCTCTCTATCTTTCTTACTTTTTTGTCAAGTGAAAGGGCTTCACTAGCATGGGAAACATATGTTTACATTGTCAAAGCAGGTTCTCTCGTGATTGAAAGGGTATCAAATTATTTCAGCAGTGAAAGAGCAAACACCAGCTCGCAACCACAAAGCGCAACTACAGTTGGGAGAATGATGATGTGGCTCTGCATGTATCTCTTCTCTCTCTTCCCTATGGCTGGGGAGACAGTGCCCTCTGTCGGAGGGGCAAGGGACAAAAAGCTTGAAGCACTATGTAATATAAATCTAAATGATGATGACGATTATTGTATTCCCAGGCAGTCTCCTATCCAAGTACTAACCACGCCCTCGAGGCCGGCTACCCGTGGCTACGGCTGCTGAGGTGGCAAAGGGCTGGAGGGAGGAGCGGGGCGAGCGTCAAAGACTCTGGTTTCTCTTCATCACGAATAAGCCTTTCGCCTTTTACTAAAGACTTCCGTGGAGAGGAACGATGACGAGTTAAAGATATTTTTGGGAGGCTTTGCCTGACGGCAGAGCCTGCGTGTCCTGTTTGAAAGCAAAATATCGTCCCGCGGTGGATCTCCTTTTCCTGGTTGTGCGCGTTTCCATCCCAATGTTCAATATGGCGCCCCTGTTAATTTTGAGTTGAATAATTCTGCCTCACAATTTTTACTAATTGAATTGTGCAGAATTTACAAAATACAGAGATGCATAAAACACAAACGCAAAACATATATTAAAACATAAATATCATAACCCAATGTTCAATCTCTAAGCCCCAATCTTTTGCTTATTCTTGTCTGAGCCAGGGCTTCTGGGTTTCTCAGCGTTTGGTGAAGTGGGGTGGTGTGCTGGGCGGGGGGAGGGAGAGGCCGTATGATCCTGTCCCCTCCCCCAGCCGCCGTGAGAGTTTGGGACACCATTCCCAATGGCGTGAGAGGACTTGTGCCATTTCCAACTCATACTTACCTGGCAGGGGAGACACCTTGATCATGAAGGAGGTTCACCCAGGGCGAGGCTCAGCCATTGCACTCCGGCTGTGCTGACCCTTGCGAATTCCCCAAATGTGGGAATCTCGACTGCATAATTTCTGGTAGTGGGGGACTGCGTCCGCGCTCTCCCCTGATTAAAACTGTCTAATGGTATTTCAGTGCTGAAAATAGGACAAAGTGGGTGCCTCGTAAACAACAGCTCGTGAGCCCCAAGCGCAACTACGGCAGCTTTTAATGAGGATGCGCAACTACGGCAGCTTTTAATGAGGATGCGGCTGTGTGTCTATCTCAGCTCTCTCTGCGCCTTGGTTGGGGAAACAGTGCCCCCTATTGCAGAGGCAAGGGCCAAAAAGCTTACAGCACCTGGTATTCCCAGGCGGTCTCCCATCCAAGTACTAACCAGGCCCGACCCTGCTTAGCTTCCGAGATCGGACGAGATCGGGCGTGTTCAGGGTGGTATGGCCGTAAGCGGAGGAGCAAGACGGAGGTAAGCCTCTTATACTTTGCCTGGCTCTGCTCTCTCCCTTTTGGACTTGGTGTTTTTTTTCTGTCTTTCTTTCTTTCTTTCTTTTTCTTTCTTTCTTTCTCTCTTTCTTTCTTTCTAACGTTCTCTCTATCTTTCTTACTTTTTTGTCAAGTGAAAGGGCTTCACTAGCATGGGAAACATATGTTTACATTGTCAAAGCAGGTTCTCTCGTGATTGAAAGGGTATCAAATTATTTCAGCAGTGAAAGAGCAAACACCAGCTCGCAACCACAAAGCGCAACTACAGTTGGGAGAATGATGATGTGGCTCTGCATGTATCTCTTCTCTCTCTTCCCTATGGCTGGGGAGACAGTGCCCTCTGTCGGAGGGGCAAGGGACAAAAAGCTTGAAGCACTATGTAATATAAATCTAAATGATGATGACGATTATTGTATTCCCAGGCAGTCTCCTATCCAAGTACTAACCACGCCCTCGAGGCCGGCTACCCGTGGCTACGGCTGCTGAGGTGGCAAAGGGCTGGAGGGAGGAGCGGGGCGAGCGTCAAAGACTCTGGTTTCTCTTCATCACGAATAAGCCTTTCGCCTTTTACTAAAGACTTCCGTGGAGAGGAACGATGACGAGTTAAAGATATTTTTGGGAGGCTTTGCCTGACGGCAGAGCCTGCGTGTCCTGTTTGAAAGCAAAATATCGTCCCGCGGTGGATCTCCTTTTCCTGGTTGTGCGCGTTTCCATCCCAATGTTCAATATGGCGCCCCTGTTAATTTTGAGTTGAATAATTCTGCCTCACAATTTTTACTAATTGAATTGTGCAGAATTTACAAAATACAGAGATGCATAAAACACAAACGCAAAACATATATTAAAACATAAATATCATAACCCAATGTTCAATCTCTAAGCCCCAATCTTTTGCTTATTCTTGTCTGAGCCAGGGCTTCTGGGTTTCTCAGCGTTTGGTGAAGTGGGGTGGTGTGCTGGGCGGGGGGAGGGAGAGGCCGTATGATCCTGTCCCCTCCCCCAGCCGCCGTGAGAGTTTGGGACACCATTCCCAATGGCGTGAGAGGACTTGTGCCATTTCCAACTCATACTTACCTGGCAGGGGAGACACCTTGATCATGAAGGAGGTTCACCCAGGGCGAGGCTCAGCCATTGCACTCCGGCTGTGCTGACCCTTGCGAATTCCCCAAATGTGGGAATCTCGACTGCATAATTTCTGGTAGTGGGGGACTGCGTCCGCGCTCTCCCCTGATTAAAACTGTCTAATGGTATTTCAGTGCTGAAAATAGGACAAAGTGGGTGCCTCGTAAACAACAGCTCGTGAGCCCCAAGCGCAACTACGGCAGCTTTTAATGAGGATGCGCAACTACGGCAGCTTTTAATGAGGATGCGGCTGTGTGTCTATCTCAGCTCTCTCTGCGCCTTGGTTGGGGAAACAGTGCCCCCTATTGCAGAGGCAAGGGCCAAAAAGCTTACAGCACCTGGTATTCCCAGGCGGTCTCCCATCCAAGTACTAACCAGGCCCGACCCTGCTTAGCTTCCGAGATCGGGCGTGTTCAGGGTGGTATGGCCGTAAGCGGAGGAGCAAGACGGAGGTAAGCCTCTTATACTTTGCCTGGCTCTGCTCTCTCCCTTTTGGACTTGGTGTTTTTTTTCTGTCTTTCTTTCTTTCTTTCTTTTTCTTTCTTTCTTTCTCTCTTTCTTTCTTTCTAACGTTCTCTCTATCTTTCTTACTTTTTTGTCAAGTGAAAGGGCTTCACTAGCATGGGAAACATATGTTTACATTGTCAAAGCAGGTTCTCTCGTGATTGAAAGGGTATCAAATTATTTCAGCAGTGAAAGAGCAAACACCAGCTCGCAACCACAAAGCGCAACTACAGTTGGGAGAATGATGATGTGGCTCTGCATGTATCTCTTCTCTCTCTTCCCTATGGCTGGGGAGACAGTGCCCTCTGTCGGAGGGGCAAGGGACAAAAAGCTTGAAGCACTATGTAATATAAATCTAAATGATGATGACGATTATTGTATTCCCAGGCAGTCTCCTATCCAAGTACTAACCACGCCCTCGAGGCCGGCTACCCGTGGCTACGGCTGCTGAGGTGGCAAAGGGCTGGAGGGAGGAGCGGGGCGAGCGTCAAAGACTCTGGTTTCTCTTCATCACGAATAAGCCTTTCGCCTTTTACTAAAGACTTCCGTGGAGAGGAACGATGACGAGTTAAAGATATTTTTGGGAGGCTTTGCCTGACGGCAGAGCCTGCGTGTCCTGTTTGAAAGCAAAATATCGTCCCGCGGTGGATCTCCTTTTCCTGGTTGTGCGCGTTTCCATCCCAATGTTCAATATGGCGCCCCTGTTAATTTTGAGTTGAATAATTCTGCCTCACAATTTTTACTAATTGAATTGTGCAGAATTTACAAAATACAGAGATGCATAAAACACAAACGCAAAACATATATTAAAACATAAATATCATAACCCAATGTTCAATCTCTAAGCCCCAATCTTTTGCTTATTCTTGTCTGAGCCAGGGCTTCTGGGTTTCTCAGCGTTTGGTGAAGTGGGGTGGTGTGCTGGGCGGGGGGAGGGAGAGGCCGTATGATCCTGTCCCCTCCCCCAGCCGCCGTGAGAGTTTGGGACACCATTCCCAATGGCGTGAGAGGACTTGTGCCATTTCCAACTCATACTTACCTGGCAGGGGAGACACCTTGATCATGAAGGAGGTTCACCCAGGGCGAGGCTCAGCCATTGCACTCCGGCTGTGCTGACCCTTGCGAATTCCCCAAATGTGGGAATCTCGACTGCATAATTTCTGGTAGTGGGGGACTGCGTCCGCGCTCTCCCCTGATTAAAACTGTCTAATGGTATTTCAGTGCTGAAAATAGGACAAAGTGGGTGCCTCGTAAACAACAGCTCGTGAGCCCCAAGCGCAACTACGGCAGCTTTTAATGAGGATGCGCAACTACGGCAGCTTTTAATGAGGATGCGGCTGTGTGTCTATCTCAGCTCTCTCTGCGCCTTGGTTGGGGAAACAGTGCCCCCTATTGCAGAGGCAAGGGCCAAAAAGCTTACAGCACCTGGTATTCCCAGGCGGTCTCCCATCCAAGTACTAACCAGGCCCGACCCTGCTTAGCTTCCGAGATCGGACGAGATCGGGCGTGTTCAGGGTGGTATGGCCGTAAGCGGAGGAGCAAGACGGAGGTAAGCCTCTTATACTTTGCCTGGCTCTGCTCTCTCCCTTTTGGACTTGGTGTTTTTTTTCGGTCTTTCTTTCTTTCTTTCTTTTTCTTTCTTTCTTTCTCTCTTTCTTTCTTTCTAACGTTCTCTCTATCTTTCTTACTTTTTTGTCAAGTGAAAGGGCTTCACTAGCATGGGAAACATATGTTTACATTGTCAAAGCAGGTTCTCTCGTGATTGAAAGGGTATCAAATTATTTCAGCAGTGAAAGAGCAAACACCAGCTCGCAACCACAAAGCGCAACTACAGTTGGGAGAATTATGATGTGGCTCTGCATGTATCTCTTCTCTCTCTTCCCTATGGCTGGGGAGACAGTGCCCTCTGTCGGAGGGGCAAGGGACAAAAAGCTTGAAGCACTATGTAATATAAATCTAAATGATGATGACGATTATTGTATTCCCAGGCAGTCTCCTATCCAAGTACTAACCACGCCCTCGAGGCCGGCTACCCGTGGCTACGGCTTCTGAGGTGGCAAAGGGCTGGAGGGAGGAGCGGGGCGAGCGTCAAAGACTCTGGTTTCTCTTCATCACGAATAAGCCTTTCGCCTTTTACTAAAGACTTCCGTGGAGAGGAACGATGACGAGTTAAAGATATTTTTGGGAGGCTTTGCCTGACGGCAGAGCCTGCGTGTCCTGTTTGAAAGCAAAATATCGTCCCGCGGTGGATCTCCTTTTCCTGGTTGTGCGCGTTTCCATCCCAATGTTCAATATGGCGCCCCTGTTAATTTTGAGTTGAATAATTCTGCCTCACAATTTTTACTAATTGAATTGTGCAGAATTTACAAAATACAGAGATGCATAAAACACAAACGCAAAACATATATTAAAACATAAATATCATAACCCAATGTTCAATCTCTAAGCCCCAATCTTTTGCTTATTCTTGTCTGAGCCAGGGCTTCTGGGTTTCTCAGCGTTTGGTGAAGTGGGGTGGTGTGCTGGGCGGGGGGAGGGAGAGGCCGTATGATCCTGTCCCCTCCCCCAGCCGCCGTGAGAGTTTGGGACACCATTCCCAATGGCGTGAGAGGACTTGTGCCATTTCCAACTCATACTTACCTGGCAGGGGTGACACCTTGATCATGAAGGAGGTTCACCCAGGGCGAGGCTCAGCCATTGCACTCCGGCTGTGCTGACCCTTGCGAATTCCCCAAATGTGGGAATCTCGACTGCATAATTTCTGGTAGTGGGGGACTGCGTCCGCGCTCTCCCCTGATTAAAACTGTCTAATGGTATTTCAGTGCTGAAAATAGGACAAAGTGGGTGCCTCGTAAACAACAGCTCGTGAGCCCCAAGCGCAACTACGGCAGCTTTTAATGAGGATGCGCAACTACGGCAGCTTTTAATGAGGATGCGGCTGTGTGTCTATCTCAGCTCTCTCTGCGCCTTGGTTGGGGAAACAGTGCCCCCTATTGCAGAGGCAAGGGCCAAAAAGCTTACAGCACCTGGTATTCCCAGGCGGTCTCCCATCCAAGTACTAACCAGGCCCGACCCTGCTTAGCTTCCGAGATCGGACGAGATCGGGCGTGTTCAGGGTGGTATGGCCGTAAGCGGAGGAGCAAGACGGAGGTAAGCCTCTTATACTTTGCCTGGCTCTGCTCTCTCCCTTTTGGACTTGGTGTTTTTTTTCGGTCTTTCTTTCTTTCTTTTTCTTTCTTTCTTTCTCTCTTTCTTTCTTTCTAACGTTCTCTCTATCTTTCTTACTTTTTTGTCAAGTGAAAGGGCTTCACTAGCATGGGAAACATATGTTTACATTGTCAAAGCAGGTTCTCTCGTGATTGAAAGGGTATCAAATTATTTCAGCAGTGAAAGAGCAAACACCAGCTCGCAACCACAAAGCGCAACTACAGTTGGGAGAATTATGATGTGGCTCTGCATGTATCTCTTCTCTCTCTTCCCTATGGCTGGGGAGACAGTGCCCTCTGTCGGAGGGGCAAGGGACAAAAAGCTTGAAGCACTATGTAATATAAATCTAAATGATGATGACGATTATTGTATTCCCAGGCAGTCTCCTATCCAAGTACTAACCACGCCCTCGAGGCCGGCTACCCGTGGCTACGGCTGCTGAGGTGGCAAAGGGCTGGAGGGAGGAGCGGGGCGAGCGTCAAAGACTCTGGTTTCTCTTCATCACGAATAAGCCTTTCGCCTTTTACTAAAGACTTCCGTGGAGAGGAACGATGACGAGTTAAAGATATTTTTGGGAGGCTTTGCCTGACGGCAGAGCCTGCGTGTCCTGTTTGAAAGCAAAATATCGTCCCGCGGTGGATCTCCTTTTCCTGGTTGTGCGCGTTTCCATCCCAATGTTCAATATGGCGCCCCTGTTAATTTTGAGTTGAATAATTCTGCCTCACAATTTTTACTAATTGAATTGTGCAGAATTTACAAAATACAGAGATGCATAAAACACAAACGCAAAACATATATTAAAACATAAATATCATAACCCAATGTTCAATCTCTAAGCCCCAATCTTTTGCTTATTCTTGTCTGAGCCAGGGCTTCTGGGTTTCTCAGCGTTTGGTGAAGTGGGGTGGTGTGCTGGGCGGGGGGAGGGAGAGGCCGTATGATCCTGTCCCCTCCCCCAGCCGCCGTGAGAGTTTGGGACACCATTCCCAATGGCGTGAGAGGACTTGTGCCATTTCCAACTCATACTTACCTGGCAGGGGAGACACCTTGATCATGAAGGAGGTTCACCCAGGGACGTATCCTCTGTAGGCTGGAGTCGTGCGGTGTATGGGGCACAGCCACAGAGTCCTGCGGACTGCTAACGCAACATGGCCTCAGCGTCGAACCAAACCAACAGGCGGAATGCTGTCCGGTTTGAGCTCCAGAGCAACATGGAGATGGACCGGCTGCAGTTCTCAAGAAGGATTTTACAAGCTGAACTGGAGTTTACACCTGCCCAGCTGGATTATATCTTTGCCCTGCCAGGGAAAAAAGTGTTTGAGGTAATCTTCTCAACATTTTACTACTTTGAGCAATGTCTTGAACGATTTACACAGAAGAAAGCTAGTAATCTCAGACTGGAAAACATTGTCCTGACCCCCTTGTCAGAAAGAGACTCTAAAAATATCACAGTTCTCATGTATTCTGAGAAAGTCACAACTGAGGACATTCAGACCTGGTTGTCTAGATACTGCGTGGTGAACAGAGGAATGGAGATGAGGGACCAGGATGGCATCCGTACAGGAGCACGGCGCTTTTATGTGAAGCTCCGGAGGCAAGCGTTTGATGGTAGAGAGCAGCTGAGCCATGTGCCCTCAACGATCCAGCTGGGGCAGGTCAGGGGGCAGGTATTCTACCAAGGCCAACCAAAGGAATGCAGAAAGTGTGGAGCCGAAGGACATCTGGCCGCTGACTGCATCGTCACCTTCTGCAGGAACTGCAGGAACTCCAGCCACGCCACCAGGGACTGCAACCAGCCGATGAGGTGCAATCTCTGTGGGGAAAATACACACTCCTTCAGAGACTGCCCTCAGTCATACGCAAACCGGACAAGGCAGCAAGTCCCCCCCCAACCCGATCAACCAGCAGCAGAGAACCACCCTGCCCCAGATGGCAGACAACCCAGTGCCCAGGCAGACGGCACCGGTCCCCCGGCAGTGATGGCAGAGGGAACTCCAGCAAAAGCAGCGGGGGAGCAGATGGCATCGACGGCAGAGGGAACCCCGGCGGCGAGAGCAGGGGGAGATGCGGCGAGGGCAGAGGGACCCCCAGTGGCAGTGGAGCAGGCGGCGGCGAGGGCAGACGGAAACCCGGCGGCAGTGGAGCAGGCAGCGGTGAGGGCAGAGGGAACCCCGTCGGCGGCGAGGGCAGAGGGAATCCCGGCGACAGTGGAGCAGATGGCGGCGAGGGCGGACGGAAACCCGGCGACGGCAGAGGGAACGCCGGCGGCGGAGAGGGCAGAGCAGGCGAGGGCAAAGGGAACCCTGGTGGCAACAGAGGAACAGGCTGTGGACCCCGCTGATGAAGTCGACCGACTGGACTGGAGTGCAGAGCACTCCGGGGATGAGGACGACTCCAGGCTGGCCCCCAACCGTCCAGAATGGGCAGCTATCAGCCAGGAGACCGAGGCTGACCTTCAAGCTGCGCAGGACACAGCCCCGGTGAACTCCACTGCCATCTCAGCCCAGGACTGCAGAGACTTCCTGGATAACCTGATGGCAGGGCTAGGAGCGTCCCCTGGAGGCCACGCTACCATTTCCGAGGTGGAAAAGGGAGCACCACAGCTCTCGTCCCTGTCATCAGAAGAGCCCCCCTTCCACTCTTCAGAAGAGCCACTCCTCCAAGACCCCGAGAGCCGAACCCCATCGCAGAAGCGACTGCTCCAGGACTCATCTGAAGAGTCACTCTTACAAGACGCCCAGGTATGGCCCGCTCTAACCTCTAGGTCCGGCTCCTTCCTGGACGCTCAAAGCCTGAGTGTCTTCTCCACTGCCACCCAGATGAAGGTGGGGAGGAGGGATGAAGTCGGGCATCAGAAAGAGCCAAAGAAGAAGAAAAAAGATAAGGATAGAGAGAAGAGGCAAGTCCCCTGAACCCCTTAGAATGCGATCCCATTAAAAATCCTCTATGGCCCCCTTTTCTATTATCACCATTAACACCAGAGGCCTCAATGACCCCATCAAATGTCAGTCTGTGGTTGATGATTTGTATGGGGACAATGGTGATATCATTTTATTACAGGAATGCAACATCCCATATATGGACAATTATTCTTGTTATCAGAAAAGATGGCCCCATGGTGAATCAGTCTGGTCAGGAGACAACAGGAACAGATCATCTGGAGTTGCAATACTCCTGAGAGGACAGTCCTTTGTTACCAAAAGAGTCCAGAGAGTTATTGATGGACGCCTACTCTGCGTTGACCTTGAGGTTAATGGTAAAAAACTCAGAGTAATAAATATCTATTGTCCCTCTGAACTCCAAGATCGGCTAGAAACCATACAGTCTATTCAACCGCTGGTTTTCTGTGGGTGGGAGGTGATCATAGGTGGAGACTTTAACTGTATTTGCGAAAAAAAGGACAGAAGGTCGATATCTACTGCTGATGTCAGATTAGATGCTAGTTCTCATGCATTGGTCAACTTGATTGACGACTGTAGGCTAACTGACACCTTCCTTTTTACAAACCCTCAAACCCCAGGCTTCACATGGTCAAATGGTAGAACCCTTTCCCGTATCGATTTGCTCCTCACCTCTGCAGGAGTGACCCCAGTAGCCAGCTCTGTAACACCAGTCCCATACTCGGATCATGCAAAACTCACCTGCTGCTTTGAGATTAAAGATACAGTACGCCAACGCCCAGGTTCCTGGAAATTAAACATAAGTTTATTGGAAAATGTCACTACTGTATCAAAATTGAAAGGAAAATTGGAACAGTGGAAAACCTTGCAGTGCATGTATGATTCGTTAGGGGACTGGTGGGAAGAAACAAAGCAGAGAGCTAAAGCATTCTTCATGCTGGAGGGCAGAAGACTTGCGGCCATGAAACGGTCCTACCAGGGTAGACTTCAAGGTAGACTTCAGCGCTGTTACTCCCTTGCCCTCTCAGGGTTTGATGTTAGAGAGGACATCTCTAATTTAAAAAAAGAGATGATGAGACTAACAAATGAAAAGAGTAAAGGCCTCCTCACAAGAAGTTGCATACAACACCTGGAGGAGAATGAAAGATGTACCCGCTACTTCTTCAGAAGACTGTCTAAGCCAAAACATCGCATCCAAACTGTGCTAGATCGAGAGGGGGAAGAGGTGAAGGACACACAACAAATTTTAAAGGTTGTAAAGTCCTATTACTCAGACCTCTACCAAGAGAGACAGATTTCTGAGGATGAAGTGAGTTCATTTCTTTCCCAATTGACCACAGGAGTCGATAATAGCACTAGAGATAAGCTGGAGGAAGTTTTGACAACAGTAGAATTAACAAAGGCCTTACAGAGCATGGAAAATAATAAAACTCCAGGTTTAGATGGTCTACCCAAGGAATTTTATATTACATTCTGGGACCAGTTAAAAGATCCTTTATTAGAAGTTTTTAAAGAGAGTCTGGACAGGGGTACATTACCTTTATCTTTGAAAAAAGGTTCAATATCCCTGTTGTACAAGAAGGGCCCAAAAGAAGACCTTAAGAACTGGAGACCCCTGACACTGTTAGGAGTAGATGTTAAAATCCTTGCAAAAGCGCTGTATTTTAGACTCCAACCAGTAGTTGGCAGCATTGTCCACTTAGACCAAACCTGTAGCATCCCAGGACGGTCTATGTGTGATAGTCTAGCACTTGTAAGAGACACGTACCTCTACTGTCAGGATCGTAATCACCCTTTATGTATTTTGGGCCTAGATTTGACCACAGACCCTGTAGACATACAAGCAGGCGTGCGGCAAGGCTGCCCGCTTTCCGCAGCCCTTTTTGTCCTTGCCATTGAACCCCTGGCATGCGCCCTTAGAAACCATAGGAACATCAATGGGATATCGGTACCAGGGAGTAGCGGGAGACAAGCCAAACTCTCCATTTACATGGATGACCTCACCCTTCTGTTAGCGGACAATGCATCTGTCAGAGAGACCCTAACAGTGTGTGACAAATTCACACTGGCCTCTGGCACTAGAGTAAATAAGAACAAGTGTGAGACACTGCACCTCAACTGGCAGGAGCCTATTGACCACCTGGGCCTGTTGGAAAGACGAGATACCATTAAAGTGCTGGGCGTCCAGATTGGTAAAAACATGGAATCCTGCAACTGGGCTGCCAAATTACCTAAAGTAAGAAGCAAACTGATCCAGTGGCAGGACAGGGAGCTCACCCTTACTGGGAAGGTGTTAGTAGTGAAGGCAGAAGTCCTAGCCTCCCTATCACATCTGGCAGCCACCTTTCCAATCCCCCAGAAGGCCATGGTGTCTCTTAGAAAGGTTATATTCCATTTCATCTGGGGGTGCCAACAGGAGAAGTTGAGGAGAGACATCATGCACAAATCGATTGCAAAGGGTGGAAGGGCAGTTCCAGAATTTGAAACAAAGTTTAAGGCCATGTTTGTATCCCCAATCCTAAAAGCCTGTCTTAGTGAGGGACAGGGTCCAATCTGGACCGACTTTGCCAGACTGTGGGTTGGTCGCAATGTTTTAACTACATGGGGGAAAAGACCAGCCCTAAATATACCTCATGCTGAGAGCTGCCCACCAATCTACAACATGGTATTGAAGACGTTACCACAGGGGCTTGCAGTAATCTCACCACAGAGGATGGCAAGAGTACAGGTAGAGAAAGTGTTGTCCCCACAGCTACAATTACTAGCTCCGGTGGGCGCACTGACAGAGGACAAGTGTACACTGGTTTGGGCAAACGTAAACAACAACACCCTGACCAATATACACAAAGACCTAGCATGGCAGGTCGCCCACCAATGTTTACCCACTAGAGCCTTCCTTAAGAGGAGACGCTGTACCAGGAGCCCCATGTGTCCTAGAACAACTTGTGGGAGTGATGAGACCGTAGCCCACTTACTGTGGTCATGCCCCTATGCTAAGAGGGTGTGGGCACTAGTAGCCCCTTGGTTGCAGAACCTATATAGAGCCCCTTCAACCTTTGACGATATTGCATATGGTTTTTTACTTGGTAAATCTCCAGAGAATGTAATTAAGTGGTGGGTTATAATAAATTGTGTAAAGGACTGTCTCTGGAGATCCAGGAATGTATGGGTCTATAAGAAACATAGCGTCCCAATGTCTGATGTGATGAAAAATTTGATGTCCATTTTTAGAGATTATATTATTAAGGATAAAACTGTTAAAGACGATAAAATGAAGTTAGATTTGTGGAAGGTTCCCCCCAATATACTGATGAATGTAAACTGTTTTTAAATTACTTAATTTGTGATTTGACTAAAGAATTAAGATTGTTGTGTGTCTGCCTGTAATCGTATCTTTATCTGCAATTGAACAATAAAAAACCTAAAAAGTGAAAAGTGAAAAAGTGGTTCACCCAGGGCGAGGCTCAGCCATTGCACTCCGGCTGTGCTGACCCTTGCGAATTCCCCAAATGTGGGAATCTCGACTGCATAATTTCTGGTAGTGGGGGACTGCGTCCGCGCTCTCCCCTGATTAAAACTGTCTAATGGTATTTCAGTGCTGAAAATAGGACAAAGTGGGTGCCTCGTAAACAACAGCTCGTGAGCCCCAAGCGCAACTACGGCAGCTTTTAATGAGGATGCGCAACTACGGCAGCTTTTAATGAGGATGCGGCTGTGTGTCTATCTCAGCTCTCTCTGCGCCTTGGTTGGGGAAACAGTGCCCCCTATTGCAGAGGCAAGGGCCAAAAAGCTTACAGCACCTGGTATTCCCAGGCGGTCTCCCATCCAAGTACTAACCAGGCCCGACCCTGCTTAGCTTCCGAGATCGGACGAGATCGGGCGTGTTCAGGGTGGTATGGCCGTAAGCGGAGGAGCAAGACGGAGGTAAGCCTCTTATACTTTGCCTGGCTCTGCTCTCTCCCTTTTGGACTTGGTGTTTTTTTTCTGTCTTTCTTTCTTTCTTTCTTTTTCTTTCTTTCTTTCTCTCTTTCTTTCTTTCTAACGTTCTCTCTATCTTTCTTACTTTTTTGTCAAGTGAAAGGGCTTCACTAGCATGGGAAACATATGTTTACATTGTCAAAGCAGGTTCTCTCGTGATTGAAAGGGTATCAAATTATTTCAGCAGTGAAAGAGCAAACACCAGCTCGCAACCACAAAGCGCAACTACAGTTGGGAGAATTATGATGTGGCTCTGCATGTATCTCTTCTCTCTCTTCCCTATGGCTGGGGAGACAGTGCCCTCTGTCGGAGGGGCAAGGGACAAAAAGCTTGAAGCACTATGTAATATAAATCTAAATGATGATGACGATTATTGTATTCCCAGGCAGTCTCCTATCCAAGTACTAACCACGCCCTCGAGGCCGGCTACCCGTGGCTACGGCTGCTGAGGTGGCAAAGGGCTGGAGGGAGGAGCGGGGCGAGCGTCAAAGACTCTGGTTTCTCTTCATCACGAATAAGCCTTTCGCCTTTTACTAAAGACTTCCGTGGAGAGGAACGATGACGAGTTAAAGATACTTTTGGGAGGCTTTGCCTGACGGCAGAGCCTGCGTGTCCTGTTTGAAAGCAAAATATCGTCCCGCGGTGGATCTCCTTTTCCTGGTTGTGCGCGTTTCCATCCCAATGTTCAATATGGCGCCCCTGTTAATTTTGAGTTGAATAATTCTGCCTCACAATTTTTACTAATTGAATTGTGCAGAATTTACAAAATACAGAGATGCATAAAACACAAACGCAAAACATATATTAAAACATAAATATCATAACCCAATGTTCAATCTCTAAGCCCCAATCTTTTGCTTATTCTTGTCTGAGCCAGGGCTTCTGGGTTTCTCAGCGTTTGGTGAAGTGGGGTGGTGTGCTGGGCGGGGGGAGGGAGAGGCCGTATGATCCTGTCCCCTCCCCCAGCCGCCGTGAGAGTTTGGGACACCATTCCCAATGGCGTGAGAGGACTTGTGCCATTTCCAACTCATACTTACCTGGCAGGGGAGACACCTTGATCATGAAGGAGGTTCACCCAGGGCGAGGCTCAGCCATTGCACTCCGGCTGTGCTGACCCTTGCGAATTCCCCAAATGTGGGAATCTCGACTGCATAATTTCTGGTAGTGGGGGACTGCGTCCGCGCTCTCCCCTGATTAAAACTGTCTAATGGTATTTCAGTGCTGAAAATAGGACAAAGTGGGTGCCTCGTAAACAACAGCTCGTGAGCCCCAAGCGCAACTACGGCAGCTTTTAATGAGGATGCGCAACTACGGCAGCTTTTAATGAGGATGCGGCTGTGTGTCTATCTCAGCTCTCTCTGCGCCTTGGTTGGGGAAACAGTGCCCCCTATTGCAGAGGCAAGGGCCAAAAAGCTTACAGCACCTGGTATTCCCAGGCGGTCTCCCATCCAAGTACTAACCAGGCCCGACCCTGCTTAGCTTCCGAGATCGGACGAGATCGGGCGTGTTCAGGGTGGTATGGCCGTAAGCGGAGGAGCAAGACGGAGGTAAGCCTCTTATACTTTGCCTGGCTCTGCTCTCTCCCTTTTGGACTTGGTGTTTTTTTTCTGTCTTTCTTTCTTTCTTTCTTTTTCTTTCTTTCTTTCTCTCTTTCTTTCTTTCTAACGTTCTCTCTATCTTTCTTACTTTTTTGTCAAGTGAAAGGGCTTCACTAGCATGGGAAACATATGTTTACATTGTCAAAGCAGGTTCTCTCGTGATTGAAAGGGTATCAAATTATTTCAGCAGTGAAAGAGCAAACACCAGCTCGCAACCACAAAGCGCAACTACAGTTGGGAGAATTATGATGTGGCTCTGCATGTATCTCTTCTCTCTCTTCCCTATGGCTGGGGAGACAGTGCCCTCTGTCGGAGGGGCAAGGGACAAAAAGCTTGAAGCACTATGTAATATAAATCTAAATGATGATGACGATTATTGTATTCCCAGGCAGTCTCCTATCCAAGTACTAACCACGCCCTCGAGGCCGGCTACCCGTGGCTACGGCTGCTGAGGTGGCAAAGGGCTGGAGGGAGGAGCGGGGCGAGCGTCAAAGACTCTGGTTTCTCTTCATCACGAATAAGCCTTTCGCCTTTTACTAAAGACTTCCGTGGAGAGGAACGATGACGAGTTAAAGATACTTTTGGGAGGCTTTGCCTGACGGCAGAGCCTGCGTGTCCTGTTTGAAAGCAAAATATCGTCCCGCGGTGGATCTCCTTTTCCTGGTTGTGCGCGTTTCCATCCCAATGTTCAATATGGCGCCCCTGTTAATTTTGAGTTGAATAATTCTGCCTCACAATTTTTACTAATTGAATTGTGCAGAATTTACAAAATACAGAGATGCATAAAACACAAACGCAAAACATATATTAAAACATAAATATCATAACCCAATGTTCAATCTCTAAGCCCCAATCTTTTGCTTATTCTTGTCTGAGCCAGGGCTTCTGGGTTTCTCAGCGTTTGGTGAAGTGGGGTGGTGTGCTGGGCGGGGGGAGGGAGAGGCCGTATGATCCTGTCCCCTCCCCCAGCCGCCGTGAGAGTTTGGGACACCATTCCCAATGGCGTGAGAGGACTTGTGCCATTTCCAACTCATACTTACCTGGCAGGGGAGACACCTTGATCATGAAGGAGGTTCACCCAGGGCGAGGCTCAGCCATTGCACTCCGGCTGTGCTGACCCTTGCGAATGGGGGTGGACTGTAGTGCAATTTGTCGCAAAGCGATAGGTTCAAAGTCCACGGTCAAAAATCAATAATTTGGGGGAGGGTCTCAGAGGTGTACATGCATAATTAAGTAGCCATGTGTTTTTACGTTTTGTTTTGTCCGATGGCACCTTCTAGTGGGCGAAAGTGGGAACATCGCAAATGTAAATCCATAACTTTCTTGACCATTGTCAAAACATATCGGACTCATTAGTAGATCTCAATATGT
Source organism: Borostomias antarcticus (assembly GCF_949987555.1). Lineage (NCBI taxonomy): Eukaryota > Metazoa > Chordata > Actinopteri > Stomiiformes > Stomiidae > Borostomias > Borostomias antarcticus. Next base: position 115,534 of record NW_028176425.1, read on the forward strand.
CACAACCTCGTTTTGTTATACTGTATTAATCCGTGAGAATACTTTGTCTTTACCTAAATTCCATTTATTTGTGTAATTACTATCTTTTTGCAGGTCCTTATGGTTAACTTCAGTCCAATGGAGGTTGATGGCTGACCACTGCTCCAGGCTTCAGAGGAAGGAAAGGTGGATGGGATAAATAGAGGAAGGAAAGAGGATATTTCTTCTGCAAACACTTGCATGCTTGTTTCAGTGCCGCTGCTTCCTGCACATGTATGAATGTGTCATACGGTGAGACTAATAGATTACCTGTACCTTCTTCCCTGTCCGTCTCCTTGAAAGTACTTCAATGTTTCTGAGGCTGATTAAAGCTACTTTAATGGTCCTATGGCTGTGTAAAATGATATTGTTGTACTATAGGCACATGTCCTCACCTGTAAGTAATCTTGCACTCTATAGCTGTGTCCCTCTGTTTTGATAAACAAATATAACCCCATTGGTGCATTTATTAATTGATTTTCCACAAGGCACTGTTACTGTAGTACTCACCACTTTATTGAATAAAGTTCATGAAATAGTAAACACTTAGACAAAACACATCACTACAATGTCACTACGTTGTTTTCTTATACTGTATTAATCCCCCAGGCTGGCATGTCAACCTAAAACATCTGTAATAAACACAAGCCTTTGCTTATCACTGGATGGAGTGATATTGTCTAATGCGTCTCATTAATAAAATGCATAAGAGAACATTTCCACAGTCTTTAACAGTACAAGCAATCACATCAAATGAGAACTGTGCTTGATATAATACTTAAAGACAGTAGTAGTAGTAGTAGTAGTAGTAGTGGTAGTAGTAGTAGTAGTAGTGGTAGTAGTAGTAGTAGTAGTAGTAGTAGTAGTAGTGGTAGTAGTGGTAGTAGTAGTAGTAGTAGTAGTAGTAGTGGTGGTAGTGGGGGGGGGTGGATCGACATTAGTCTGGTGTCTCCCTTCAGAACCGCTTGTCATGTTAGACTGTTGCCATGCTAGACTACACAGTATAGCTCTGAAGGTCCTCAACACACACACAAGCCTCTACACCACGTCAAGGTCTCGATCCCGGTAGAGGAAAATGATGAACTATGTACAATAAAATGAGGGATGAGAAGGGCACTAGAGGGGAAGTGTCCATTCTTCTCAGAGGGCAGGGATGAGAAGAGCACTAGAGGGGAAGTGTCCATTCTTCTCAGAGGGCAGGGATGAGAAGGGCACTAGAGGGGAAGTGTCCATTCTTCTCAGAGGGCAGGGATGAGAAGGGCACTAGAGGGGAAGTGTCCATTCTTCTCAGAGGGCAGGGATGAGAAGGGCACTAGAGGGGAAGTGTCCATTCTTCTCAGAGGGCAGGGATGAGAAGGGCACTAGAGGGGAAGTGTCCATTCTTCTCAGAGGGCAGGGATGAGAAGGGCACTAGAGGGGAAGTGTCCATTCTTCTCAGAGGGCAGGGATGAGAAGGGCACTAGAGGGGAAGTGTCCATTCTTCTCAGAGGGCAGGGATGAGAAGGGCACTAGAGGGGAAGTGTCCATTCTTCTCAGAGGGCAGGGGGGTGGGGGTGCTAGAGGCACAAACTCAGGGCAGCTCATCCACAGCTTTTGTGAACTGTTCAAAGCTGTTGAACACTCTCCCTTCCAGTCCCTTTGATGAAGACATGCTCTTTACGGGGCAGAATGTCTTCTTCTTGTATTTGCTGTGCCCCTGGCTTGGTCCTTTGCAGAGTGAACAAAGGGGGAAGTTGACCACCCGTGATTGTTTCCCCGCAACAGTGGTGGGAGGGGCTAGCTTCCTTTTATAGATAGTGGACTTAGCCCACTCAGAAGGCCTGCCTGCACTCTGTGATGGACCTGGTTGGCTGGCGGACATCGCTGCAGGTGCACTGGCTGATGCGCTGGTTGATGGTTGGCTGGTGGGAACAATGGGCACGCACTGAGCAGTTGGGGCGGATGATGTGGGTCTGGCGATGGTTGGTGTGGCCAGAGAGAGGTTTTGGAGGAGCGTTGGTGTCAGACGAAGGTGTGCGTAGCAGGGAGTGGGAGGAGGAGGAGGGGTGGGCAGGTTGGGCAGCACGATGCTCTCCCTCTTCTTCACCACCTTGGTCCCTGCAGTGCTCGGGGTGTGGATGTAGTCCAGCTGGGTGTAGTCAGCTGGAGGGAGGACAGACGGTTGAAGTGGTGCTGGAGGGAGGTCCTGGGATGAGATGGAGGTGGTTTTGGAGATGCAGGAGGGTGTTTTGGTGGAGTGGAGGTTGATGAGCTTCTCCTGCCGACGGATGAAGTCACGAACGGTCTTTGTATTTATTTTTGGCAGAGGAATGCCAGTTCTGCACAGCACTGGATCGTCCACCAACACGAAGTGCTGGATCCGCCCGTACTGCTTGGCGATCCTCTCCTTCTCTGGGCTGGACCGAGCGCCACCAGGTACCCTCAACCACAGAAGTTTCACCAGCGTGTACATGACCCTGTTGTGCTCCGCGCTGATGTTTTGCTGAGCTGGAGCGTACCGCTTCGCCATCTTCACTCGCTGTACCACAGCAGCCTCAACAAGGTCATCCCTTTTGGTGCGACAGTAGAGCGTGTTGCCCCAGTGGGTTCTGTAGAGCTGAGTGAACTTCTGTGGTTGTTTGTCATGCTCCTCCAGATCATTCCACGCCGCGATGAGCCCGTTCCTCTGAGTTGTCGTGATGGTCAGGTTGCCTTCGGTGCTCAGGCAGATGTCCACCAGCAGAGAGCAGAACCGTTCCACCTTTTGGAAGCCTGGGAGAGGGTTCAGACTACAGGTGTCCTCCTGTTGCAAAATACAATAATACCATGATAAGTTGGTGACATGTCAACATGTCAATGTTTACATTGATCAGATGCATTTTAACATTAATCTAACACACAAAAAATGAAACATTAAATACTTACAAAGGCCGGAGGGTGCACTTCACTCTTCTCATTGGTGGTGAGCACGATGTGGGGTAGGGCGGCAGCCACCATGTAGTCACCTCCCTCTGCGTCACTCAGGTACGCCTCATCTTCCTCTGGGTCGGACTGACCAGGTAGCAGCACCTCCTCCTCTGGACCAGGACCGTCATCTCTGATGTTGTCCAACGTGAATCGGTCAGATTCCCCTGTGCTCTGGCTGAACAGGTATTCCAACCCGAGCAGCTCGTTGGACTTGACCTCTGCCAGGGCCCGGAAGTTTTCCTCCACTGTCTCCCCAAACAGCTGTTGGCAGCGGGTGTTCAGGCGATCCAGCAGTGGTGCCGAGTAGGTCCGGTGATGGCGGCCTTTTCCACCGTACACCGCGTCTGAACTCCGGTCTGAGTTCCACCGTGCGATTCCGCTGATCAGGTAAACCTGGTAGGGACGAGCTGCACAGTGGGGACCTGGAAATTACAATGAAATACATTAGTATATTTTCCAAAGTATTAGAAGGGATTCTCTTGGATATGCTTCAAGAATAAATGTGAAATCAAAAAAAGTGAAAAAACACGACACCAAAGCTACAGCACATAGTAAAGGCAACGGCATGAACACATAATTTCAGCATCAACTTGAGCACAGGAATATACTGTAGGTTGTTATAAAAATAAATATATTGAATAAATTGTACCTGGTGTGTGGCAGGAATTTGTGGAATCCCTCCAAGCTGTTGCTTCCACGTATGCACTTGTAATAGGGCACGTCTACACCATTGATTGTGGTAGAGTGAGCCACCCTATACATCGCCATGTCTGGAGGGTCCTGGAGGCATTCCAGGTGCCTCTGCTGTGCTGCCCACTTCAGATCTATGGCTTCTGTGAAGAAACCAAAAAGATGGATGGTAATACATGTACAGAAGCAGCACATGATACAGTAAATAAATAACGTATTGATATTGAAATAGTATTAATAACTGTTTAAATACATTTGAATAGATTTTTACCTGGTGTTGTGAACAAGCTGACTCCACTCTCGTCAAGCCGAGCAGGACCTTTCAGCTCCTCAATGGCAGTGTGGACGAGGTTGAAGGTCGCCTGAGCTCCCAGGGTGACTCTTCGCACATGGTGCTTCAGCTGCTCCCTCGAGACGTGGAGCCGCATCATGTCCTCGTCTGTGAGAGACGCCAGAGCCTCCGGGTTCTTTGCTCTCACTGCCTTGATCAGCAGGTCCAGGTCTGCGCGGTTGTAGGCCATCACTGCTCCTGCCAGGGCGGACTTGAACACAGGGTACTTGGAATGGCTCTCCGTACGAATGGCTCCATCAAAGCGATGCATCCAATGGAAGATGTCCAAACGCACCACCATGCCGCCGTTCACCTGTAGTGGTGAAAAAGTGATGATTTTATGGAATGTGTGCCTATATGGTTGGACTGATGATGTCACTTTGGGGTTTTGGTATATCTGTTTGTGTCTCTGGATTTTTTTGTTTCCAGTTCTCTGGAGGTTAGATATACCTGTAAGCTTACAATTAAACATTACCTAAATGCGCATTGTTCTCTGGAATATTTATTTAAAGACTGACTAGCACCCATAAACCTAGAACTAGACTCTTGAGGTCAAGAAAATATCATCAACACACCCATGGCTGGAACAAGGTCTCCAGAGCTGTCGCGCCTTGCTCAAAGCAACACCCACGATCCACGTAGAGGATCTTCGGCACAGGCTGATTGGCCTGCTGGAACCGGTCCATCACACCGTCACACATAGGCTTCAGCTTGGCAGAGGACTCTTCGCAGGTGAGGACGAATGTGACCACCTGGGACAGTTCATTGGCTATGCTGGTGAACCACTCAGCCGTGGCCTTGCCCTCGCCAGACAGCTTCTTCACCACCTGTAAATAGAACATGTTCACAAGCTATGAATAAATGTTTAGTTCAACACTGATAATGAAATAGGTCACGCACATCCAAAGACCTTCAAGGCAGGACACTTACTTTATATTTAGTTCCAACACTGAACCAAGCAAGACAAGAGCATGGTTGCACATTTTGTTTGTCTTGAGGGCCAGAGACCCTGTCTCGATGAGATTTACCTGTCTAAATGAAGGTTAAATAAAATAAAATAAAAACTCACCTTCTTGGTGGAGTCCATCTTAAGCACCGTGCCAAAGGTGGAGAGAATCTGGGTCCTGTAGTCCTGGACGTGGTCTGCTTCTTCCAGCAGGAAGGCGTGAAGCAGCAGACGGGCAGAGGGTACCTCCCTCGGAGGAGGTGGAGCCTGGAAAGTGTGGCCTAACGCTGAGACTATACCGCCAGGTTGCACCACAGTCATCAGCAATGTGGTGTACAGATCCTTCCTATGGAGGTACTCCTCATAGTGGTTCTCCTGGATTTGCCGCCACACTATGTTATAATCAGTACACCAACATTAGCTAGTACTATGACATTAATGCATTAAGTGTACACAGATGTTCTGAATACTTACCTGTTGGTCAGGACAGCAGGAAACATGGCTTGGTGAGCCCCACTGAGTTGAGCCAGGATAGCAGGATCCCACCCCAGCCAACGACCCATCTTGCCACCACGTGGCTGGATATGTCACAGACATGACGTACCTGCAATATCAAAACACATTTTGTTTGAATAGTTCCAACAGCTAGCAGTGGATTGTTATTATTATTATTAGTGTGTTATTGTGTGACATGTTATTCACTAATAAAATAATGTAGGAATAAGTTATACCCTCTGGTAGTAGCCGGACTTGTAGAGGACGTTCTGTCCTTTGCCCCTACATCCATCACCAAGAGGACACTTCAGTGAGCACCTCCACACCCCAAGAGGCCGCCACATGAAGATGCGACTCCTAAAAAAAAGATGTGGAGATGGCAGAGCACCCGCAATGTAGGCTGAAGCTTCTGGAGGGTAGAACCACATCCTGTCCGACTTCAACACCCGGCGCCTCTTCAACACTCCAGTGTGGTCCTGGTAGGTTTGAACGGGGGTAAACAGCCCTCTTTCGGCGTCTTCCTTCACCCACGAGATGTCCGCCAGCGGGATCCCACCTGGATTTTCCCAGAGCCGCACCCAACCCTCTAGCTCAACCTGAAACATGTCCACATTTTTTGTAAGTATGCAAAGTTTATGTAGTTGTAAATATCATCTCATTCAGTGGATTACTTGATTATTTTGGATTATATTATTTATTAGTTTTTAATATCTTCTCAATAAAATAATGGTTGGTGAATATTACTTACAGGGGAGTCACTCAAAGATGGAGCAGCGGTGGTCAGCTGGGGCCTGGCAGTCGGTGCAGCGGTGGTCAGCTGGGGCCTGGCAGTCGGTGCAGCGGTGGTCAGCTGGGGCCTGGCAGTCGGTGCAGCGGTCAGCTGGGGCCTGGCAGTCGGTGCAGCGGTGGTCAGCTGGGGCCTGGCAGTCGGTGCAGCGGTGGTCAGCTGGGGCCTGGCAGTCGGTGCAGCGGTGGTCAGCTGGGGCCTGGCAGTCGGTGCAGCAGTCGGCTGGGGCCTGGTAGTCGGCTGGGGCCTGACAGTCGGTGCAGCGGTGGTCAGCTGGGGCCTGGCAGTCGGTGCAGCGGTGGTCAGCTGGGGCCTGGCAGTCGGTGCAGAGGTGGTCAGCTGGGGCCTGGCAGTCGGTGCAGCGGTGGTCAGCTGGGGCCTGGCAGTCGGTGCAGCGGTGGTCAGCTGGGGCCTGGCAGTCGGCTGGGACTGGGAGCCGTGTAATTCCTAGACAGCAAAAACATTGTAAACGTCTGGACTTACAATACATTCTAGATATCTAGCCTACAGTATCTGACATAATAGCACATTAATAATCATGTCACTCTGCAATTCTGTTCTGTGTGCTCAGACAACTTACTTGGTCCTTCTTATCATAAATGTACTTCCTAAACCTCTTCATCTGTGCTGTTGAGATGTGGGTCGGAGGGGTATGTAACCACCTCTGTATGGAGCTATAGGCCTGTGAGATGACTGCCTTCCTCTCACTGCTAAAGTCATCTGGCCTAGCTTTCAGGGCGGTGTACTGCCGGTAAAGCTCCCACATCTCCAGGAAGGTGGTGTTCTCGAACCCTTTCTGGCCGTAGATGGACCTATCGATGTTGGCCTCTAGGTTAATGGCCACCTGTGGAAAGCTCTCTGCATACTCGGCCAGAAAGTCCTTGATCCACTTGAGGTTAATGTCCCCCTTTCTACCTGGGACTGCCTCCTCTGCTCTGTGCTTGTCAATAACACTGCAATTATAGTACAATGCATTACAACATTAATGATGTTATTATTGCTGTTATTACTCTCGTACCTGTTATCAGACTGTGTTGATAGATGAAAGCAACCATGCATAGGCTTGTATAAACATATCTAGAAGTAATTTTCTGTCAGCATCTCACTGGAATGACAGTAAAGCTTGAAATCATACAACTCTGAATCAAATACTGTATATGTACTTACTACTTCATGTAGCCCACATCATTCTCGACAAGCCAGTGGAATGAAGCATTCAGGTACTGTCCAAATGGAACCACCAACTTCCCCAGGCACTGCTGGCGCGACGGTGCTGGGATGCCATCAGCATGGAGGAGTCGCTCAGCCTGGGAAAGGGCTGTGGACTGGATCAGCAGCTGCTGGGGGGGTGCTGGGAAGGTCTTCTTCTTCTACCTGTAGAGGCGGGACTCCCTGGTCTGCGCCAATATGGCCTGTTGGCGGCTCTCAGGGGCATTTGGGTTCACCACCCGGATCATTGGCGTTGCCATCTTTGAACTAAACTGAAATTATTTCTGGTTATGACCTGGTATTCTGAGACTGCTTCCTTTATCTTTGTTGAATTGTTAAATGTTTTTTATGGCAGAAATTAAAGATCTATCAAACAACAACTGGGTGACCTATCATATATAATCAATTGACCCTTTTCACAGCAGACATGTAGCAGGTCATAGCAGGTAAACAGTGTAATTACTAACATTAATTATGACCTAATACTGTATTGTGTGTGCTGGCTTACTGGAATGGCTGCTACACACTAAATAGAATGGGGATTATAATTAATTTGATCAATTACAACTGTGTTTAGTCATCATGGCTGCTGTGAAAAGGGTCTATACTAGTATAACAGGGTCTTCAGTTGTAGCCAGCTGAGGCTTGAATTAAGTAATACAAGCACAATATTCTATATTGCCACCGCCACAAACATTTTCACTGTGGTAAATCAGAGATTAATAACATATATAGCTAGGTAATTTTAAGCAACTCCGATCTCGATCTGGCTAACGTTACCGAGAGAGACGATGGCTAACTAGCGGGAACGTTACCTGTTAACAGAACTTCTTTTCGTTCGAAGAAGATGGATGTAATGGAAGGAATTCGACGAAAAGACAAAAAACAAGAGCATAACAGCAATATAATGTAAATAGCAGTGTATTCTACGTTTAAATTGATCTTAAATGTAATAATTGTTCTTACCAAAAAATAACGCACCTGTCTCTAGCTCAATCTCCCGCACGAACTCTGATTTGCATATCTGACTTCTGATTGGTAGTCTACGGTCAAACTGCGATCCGATTGGGAGTCTACGGTCAAAACTGCGATCTGATTGGGAGTCTACGGTCGGCTAGACCAATCAGAAGGCGTAATTGTCTACAGTGACCGTAGACTTTTGTCTTTCTTTCTTTCTTTCTTTTTCTTTCTTTCTTTCTTTCTCTCTTTCTTTCTTTCTAAAGTTCTCTCTATCTTTCTTACTTTTTTGTCAAGTGAAAGGGCTTCACTAGCATGGGAAACATATGTTTACATTGTCAAAGCAGGTTCTCTCGTGATTGAAAGGGTATCAAATTATTTCAGCAGTGAAAGAGCAAACACCAGCTCGCAACCACAAAGCGCAACTAGAAAATTGCATTTCCTGCAGAAAATGCGTGTGAATACTGAGCAGCTGAACGGAATAGCAAAAGCATTGCTGAAAATGTATGAATGTGAAAAATCTGATATGTCAAATGCATCACACCTGAACAGCTGAAAATCCTGGAAATTGAAAAGCCTGGAAGCTGAAAAACCTTGAAGCTTAGCTGAACTGTGAAACTGGCAGAATTGGAAGCTGAAGTGCATTACATAAAGAAGTTAAGAACTTCAATACATTGCTACAAAAGCTGGAAGATTAACTGTTACACTGTAATGATGGAATGTATTGCTAAAAAGATTGGAAGCTGAAAAACCTGGAAGCTTAGCTGAAATATGAAACTGGCAGAATTGGAAGCTGAACGGCATTGCCTGAATAAGCTAAAAACAAACACATTGCTACAAAAGCTGGAAGATAAACTGTAATACTGTCAAAGCTGAAACGGAATAGATGATGGAATGTATTGCTAAAAAGCTTGTAAGCTGGAAAACCTGGAAGCTCAACTGAAATGTGAAACTGGCAGAATTGGAACTGCATTACCTAAAGAAGCTAAGAACTTAAATACTTTTAAACTTTTCAACCTGAGTAGTTTAAGCCTTGAAATGAGCCTTTAGCTTGAAAGATGAACAATAGAGTAATACTGTCAAAGCTGAACGATGGAATAAATTATGGAATGTATAGCTTAAAAGCGTGTCGGGACATTACAGTGACCACTGGGCGATCTCTATGCACCAGACGGTGAAGAGCGTGTGTCTCTAGACCACATGGGCTGAGTTCTGTGGTCCATGGCGTGGATAGTGGCGTGGTGGCGAGACTCCACCCCCTTGAGTCAGAGCCAGTCGTGGACACTGTAGGCCGTGCCGGGCTACCCACCTGCCTTCATCAGTGAAGACCGTGTGTCTCTAGCCACCTCAGAGGCTGTGTTGTGAGGTCCGAGGCGTGGTAGTGGCGTGGTGGCGAGACTCCGCCCCCTCGGGTCAGAGCCGGTCGGGGGCAGTGCACTGAAATCCGGGCAATCTCCCTGCACCCACCAGTGTAGACTGTGTGTCTGTAGCTCACTCAGGGTCTTAGTTGTGGTGTCTGTGGCGTGGATAGTGGCGTGGTGGCGAGACTCCGCCCACTTGGGTGATAGCCGGTCTTGGACAGTATAGGCCGTGCCGGGCTACCCACCTGCCTTCAGCAGTGAAGACCGTGTGTCTCTAGCCACCTCAGAGGCTGTGTTGTGAGGTCCGTGGCGTGGATTGTGGCGTGATGGCGAGACTCCGCCCCCTCCGGACAGAGCAGGTCGGGGGCAGTGCACTGACATCCGGGCAATCTCCATGCACCCTACAGTGAAGACCGTGTGTCTGTAGCTCACTCAGGTGTTGAGATGTGGGGACAGTGGCGTGAATAGTGGCGTGGTGACGAGACTCCGCCCCATCGGGTCAGAGCCGGTCGAGGACAGTCTACTGCTCCCCGGGCCACACGCATGCACCCAACCGTGAAAACAGCATCTTAAGCCAACTCAGGGTCTGAGATGTGGGGACGGTGGCGTGGATAGTGGCGTGGTGGCTAGACTCCACCCCCTCAGGTCAGAGGTTGTGGGGGGCAGGTCAGTGATTGCTAGGCCATCCCCATGCACCCCTCATTGGAGACCATGTGTCTATAGCCCA